>NC_041394.2:145019495-145179495 GCF_900747795.2 Erpetoichthys calabaricus
ATATGCTAACTTAAGAAGAACATGCACATAATAAATAAACTATACAAACCCCCCCCCCCCCCCCAATTAATGTGTTGCTATATATTGTCTTTGATTCTTGTAAGTCTAAGCATTATCCTCTGATGAAGACCCCTGGTAGGGGTTGAAAGCTCAGGAATAAAAACTACTTTATGATACGTGATTCATTTTTTCTCCCTTTGTGGATCTCCAGCTACAAATATGCAAACCGTATCACAGACCTTCTCTTCCATTCATATATGCACATATACACACACACACACATATATATATTTTATTGTGAAGGATTGCCGGCTTTCTACTCCGGCCCTCACCCCCAGGCTGCCAGGAGGAGCTCTCCTAGCAGCGTGGACGTGCCCCGCATTCCAGCAGGGCATCATGGACTCTGTAGTTTATATGCACAGCCCTGCTGGATACCATGGGGGCCACCAGGAGTCGCTGTAGGGAGGCTGTCGGACTCTTACGTGCCCTATAACCCGGAGGTGCGTCATGATCACATGACAGGAAACGACGTGCCTCCGGGGTGAAGAAGAGTTTTTATATGACCCGTAAGTGTTCCTAGTCACGTGGACAGAGAGGGCGAAACACTTCCGGATCAAGGACTATAAAAGGACTATGGGAAATCCCAGACGTCGAGCTGAGCTGGGAGGAAGGGTGGCAAAGTGTCTGGGAGTGTGGAGGATTATTGATTGTTTATTGATTTATTATTTGAGTATTGTGGAGTGGAGGGTGCTTTGTGCACTGTATTGTCCGAATAAATATAATTATTGGACTTTTACCTGGTGTCTGGAGTCGAGTCTGAGAGTTCAAGGGGTCACGGAGACCCTCTTTCTATCACAATATATATATATATATATATATATATATATACACATATACACACACACTAGGGGGCTTCGCCCCATACTCGCTTCGCTCGCCAACCCCCGTATTTGGTTTTCCGGATACACACTTTTAAGATTGTTTTTTCTTTGAATTGTTGCTATTTCATTAGTTTCACTTTTATTTCAGAACTTCTGTAAAAACAATATTTGTAATCTTTCGAGTCCCAATATGCTGAATCTTTTTAATGAGGTCAGGATAGGCAACTCTGTTTGGAATTTCAGCACAGACAAAACGATCTACATCAACAGCATTTAATAATTTTTTTTTTTACAAAGTAACAAAGTAGGTAGAGTTCTGCATTGGACTCCTGTCTGTAAAGTCGTGCTATTTTCCTCTCACGGTTCCAAAAGTACATGAGGTTACCAAGGTGATACCCCAGCTTTTGTCTAGGTTTTTGTACAAGGGCTAGACAGAACGTTTTTGACTCCTGGGGTAAATTTATGTTTTTAAATAAGCAGACAGATAAATATATATACATTAACAAAGTAACCAATAAATGCATGTGCGGTAAACTCCGTTTTTGAAATTCTCAAGATTCTTTATTTGTCACATGCATAGTTTTACAGGATCCTGATCTGCTTATCAAAAACTGTGCAAAGATAGATGAATATCAGTTAGATTAACAAAAAGTCATAGATCGAAAGGTAACAGTATAGTAGAACATAATAAATAAGTAAAATTATGTGAATAAAGTAGAATTAAGTGTTAAGGTGCAATAGTGTAGTAATTATTGTGCAAAACCAAAGTTAGACTGGTGCATAGTTAAATGAGGCAGTTTGTTTGTTTGCGCTACTGCGATCGTTACTTTTTTATATTTTCTAATTTTCCTACTTTCATATCCTTTAACTTTCTCCACATGTGTATAGCGCCAACGTTTTTTTTTTTTTTTTTTTGAGCCTTTCTAATTTTCCTGGTTTCATAGTCTCTAACCGGCTCTGCATGTGTTTAGCGCCAACGTTTGTAAACATCTCTATGAAGTTCTACTTTGTCATTTTACTCACTGTCATTTATTTAAGAGCCGGATTGAACGTGCTTTTTTTTCAATTCCTCTTGTTCCGGGCTGATAATTACTTTCTTTATTTTCTGAATTTGCACCTCGATTATTCTTTTTTGCTCTTTTTTCTGTCCAACGCATTTGAGTCTCTTTTCTTAGCGCTTTTCTTTCTTCTTCGTTTAATCGACGACGTTTCATTTCTACCCTATTCATTACATTTCTACCGTATTGACCTTATACACTTTATATGCACTTAGCCCTGGAGCTGTGTGTGCTGCATGACTGCCTTTACACTACTTATTTGTTTTTTTTGATACTGCTTGTAAGTAGGGTGTGTCTCGCAAGACTCTCGTTCTATGTTCCCGTGAGACGCACCGTGGCAGGTCTCTTTCGTCTCGCGGGTCTTTAAATTATCTTCTGAGAAAAATCATGTATCGTAGACTATCAGGACAGGGGACAGGATTTCTTTTTATAATAGAGAGATATATACACATATACACACACACACACATATACACACATAAATATATATATATATATATATATTCATGCCATTCGTAGCCTGAATCACAATCTGATTGTATGGGTGGTTACCTACCAGGTAAATTATATATATATATATATATATATATATATATATATATATATATATATATACATACATACATACATACATACATACATACATACATACACATACACACACACACACACACACACACACACACACACACACACATACGGAGTATACTTATACATAACATATATGTTGCTGTACTTTGCATAACTCAATAACCCTTATGGCACAATAACAATTCAATACATTTATGGTCACTACAGTGTTTGGATTTAATAATCTTCACATGGGAATGTGGGAAAAGGAATAAATAAGTAGAGACGAATAATGCAGTCAAGGAGGCAGCACATTTCCTCATGTTTGGGTACTTTTCCTCTGTGAGTAAGTTCCAAAACTGTCCATGAGCCCCATACTTCAGCTGAATGTCATCCTGTAGTGTCAAAATCTCATCCTGCACTGTAGAGGAGTTTTAGGTGAAACAGTGTTACAATTTTTGATGCGGGTGAATCACCCTCAACATCTTCCCTAAATGGATAGCACTTATATGTAGAGATTGGCTCAAGTAAAGCTAAGTCTTGAAACCGTCTGTCAAAGTCTGACAGACAATTTTCAATCTGCTCTGTGTAGCGTATGCTGTCAAGTTGCACACACGCCTTCCATTGCGTCTCCAGCTTTGATGCCAGGTTTCGGATGTTCCCCAAATCAAGGTACTGCAGCTTTGAGGACAGATGTTGCATTTTTCATTTGAAAGCATTAACTGAGCTAATCATATTGACCATGGTTTTGTCTTTTCATTGCAGCTGTAAATTAAGCTCATTCAACATGTTGGTCAGATCGGAAAAAAATACCAAGTCTAGCAGCCATTGATCGTTAAGTTGCTTGTATTCTGCATGTTTAATGACAAGGAGAAACTCCTTTTTCTCCGGCCAGGGGTCTCAAAATCTCAGCAGGAATTTCTCCCTAGCCATCTGCCTCAATGAAGGCCTCTTTTATCATCTCTCCATCTTGGAAGGACTTCTTATGCTTAATGATCGAGTGACTTACCCGGAACGATGCTTCGGTGTGTCTGCCTTTGCTTTTGAATTCAGCTGAGTGAAAAATGACAGCTGTCCGATTAACTGCGATTTTAGTTCCCTCTCTTTTCTCAGATCGCTTTTCGGAAGGAAGTCAGTTTCATAGTTTTTATGAACAGTTCGAAAGTGCCTTTCCACATTTTCCTTCTTTGGAATAGCAATAATAGATTGACAGATCAGACAAATGCACTTCGATTGTGACATTGTGAGAATAAAAATCCTCTTCCAGTTCCACATCCAGCCCATACCTTCCCCCCCTAAAACAACAATTTTTTTTTAAATCCCTTCTTTAGTCGATATAAATTGGAAGGCTAACTAGATGACTTAGACAGCCGGAGTTTTGCAGTAGCTTGCGCATTTGATCGTGCGTGTGGGATGACCAGTGTGTTAGAAGAAAAGAGATCTCAGACTGGCCGCCCTGTATGTCAATCAAGTGGCAAATGCCATAGAGAGGATATATGATAGAGTAACATTTAAAAAAAAATTTTTTTGAATGCAACGCGATCTACCTGCACTACCTTTCTGATCCACCGGTCGATCGCGATCGACGTATTGGGCACCTCTGTTTTAAAGCTTTTACATACCTTTACAAGGGAACTATCAAGCTGTGTTTACATTAACGTCTTAATATTACCTTACTGTTACTTAAAATTTTACTGTCTTAATTTTACATACACATCCAACATTTGTTTTCTTAACGCAACAGAACCCCAATTTAACATTTTTACATTTTTGAATGGGGAGTCGAGTGAGAGTCAGTTTTGTCAGAAGTAACATTTGTTGTGATGAAAAAAAGACGTGTGTTAAACTCAAATTTTGTTTTATACATTTTTGTATGTTATTTACTGAATTTACCTCATTAAAAACAATAACATAAATTGTATATGTGTGCTGTATTCTTTTTTTGTAAAAAATAAAAAAAAGAGATTAAATACTACAATGTTTCATTTTTCAACTAATCCAGCATTCAACAATTTCATACCAATTTTTTTCCCCTACAAAATGGAAGTTCTACTGTACTGTGTGTATGCAGAACACAATATATGCCATTGACAAGACATGGTGTATATTTCACTGCATTGTTAATTATTATATCAAATGCAATAATTGTCAATTATTAATTATGATATAACCATGCATCCCATTCCACCTGAACTAGTGTGGTGCTGAGGTGTCACCCATGCGTGGCTGCACTCAGGTCCTAATCTGGGATCCTGAGTTGGTTTGTCATGTTGTGGGTGCGGCAATGTGCTGTATCAGCGTGTGCTCCTAACATGTCTTTCTCATGCATCCCCTAGCTTTATTTAAGAACAGATTCTAATTACTCTGACAGACATCTGCAAAAATGAAGGTATTTTCAAAACAGGAAATGGGCATTAAGTCACTAAAAGTATGTTGTCAAAACAGGCAAAAAGGTGGAACACATACTGAACAAAAGAAAGCAAAATCTTAGTTAACAAATCAGAAACAGAATAACACAAAGTACACGAATACAAAATCAAAAGACTCAAAGAAAGGGCAAAGATGGAAGATTGGGAGTTGGTTTAACAGACAAAAAGTTTTAAGAGGCTGACATTTAATTACTGTTTAATTGAAAACAACATGACTATTGCCAGACTCAAAGTGTCCTGGGGAATGGAATAACAGTTTACTACTGTATGTCTGTTACATGGAAAATTAAGAATTTTGTATGCAAATATACAGTACAGGAATGGTATTCAAACACTATGCCAATCACAAGATGAATACTGCATGCACAAAAACAGAAGTTAATGGTTCGCATACTGCTACTTGGAGAATACACTGAAAGACCCCATACATGTCAAAGCACCACATGCCTTGCTAACAACACAGCTTTTAGACATAAGCCATTAAGCAGTACAATACAACACAATTGTGTATGTAGTTACTCCTTTTTTAAAATACACAAACACTAACAGATCCTCTGTTTACATTAAAAAGTGGTAGTGTTATGTGTTTGAGCCTCTGAAAGCACATGCAGAAAGCCAAAGTTAAAAACTACAGAAAGAATTAACTACTACTGTATGTGCACCTTTCATAATGAATAATTAATGCCACTGTTTGGAGCAGAGCAGGGCAACCCATTAGACAACATAAGATGGCACCTAGGGTGCATACCGTTTAGGTAAGTTAAAGGACACAAGCACAGGACACTGACGGGGACATCTCCCTGCTCCCCACAAAACCCCCCTGGTTCCTCTTATTCCTTGTAATACTGACATGCACTTTCTGGACACCAAAGGGCACCATTTAGATAAGTCAAAGGGAATGCACTCTAGACATAACTTTACCTCTGCTCCAGTTTCTCAATGTCTCTTGGTACTGACTGCACATTCCAGACACAGAGGGGTGCCATGTATGTAATTTGAGGGGCGGGCTCAGTCCAGCCACTGAGACAGAACCCTAGGGCTCCCTTTGGGCAACCTGTTCACTTGCTTTGTTTAAGTTCTCTTCAAGATGATGTATAAATCTAGGTTAGTGCTACTCTATAAATTGGTGGAGGTAGACCACATCGTCTACACTGTACTCAATGGCTCCTCTCGCAAACAAAGGGAACTCGGATCTGATTGACATAAGAAAATGAAAGGGAAACAGCTGTAATGACTGAGGGTTGCATTTTAACAAAAAACTGCCATTTTGACAAGAAATCAGGGGTGCTACATGTTCTTAATTAAGCAGTTTCAGACAATCATTTTGTTTTAGTCAGACACTTTTTAAAGTGAAATATTCAACTGCTCAGTTACTAACATCCATTCCTAGAAGCATAAAAGATCTTTATGAAAACCCTTCACTGTGAAGACTTATATGCTTTAAATTTGTGCAGAACTAGAATGAGCAAACTGTAAATTCAAAAATGTTATAAAGCCAAGGTTATCATCATTACTCAACAGAAAGATGGCACTAAAAATCTTTGTTTCGTCCCTGGAAAACTGGAAATCTTTAAAAGGCTTCACTGGGTAAAAGCATTCATCATACCAGTCCAGCACTCTAATGAAAAATTAAAGCTGGGTCCAATAAATTTATATTGGTCCTACTTTGAATATCACTTCTAAAAATCATTTTTTTTATACAAGACCGCTCCTAGTTATCAATATGTGAGAACATTTCCCACAGCAAAATACAGTATAACAGCAAAATTCCTTGTATGCCTAGAATCTATTTATCTTGACTCTAGCTAACTATACCTGGAGTGTTCCAACATTTCTGAATTAGTTGCTGGAATGTTCACAATAGTCACACTGCTACTGTGTAAAGAAATGTAAGAAATTCAGTTGTGTAGTTCAGCTTTGCTCACATGGAAAGCTTAAAATAATTCAATACAAAAGATTTACTATACATGTACAAAACAAGGGTCTCCTGCTAAGCCAAGCATGCGCATGACAGCCACTCATGACATCCACTGTGGTACTATATTATTCAGACTTTACTTGGACTCATTATAACAAACTGGCTGTAAAGGAGAAGGAAAACGTCGAAAGTTCTCAGCACCCTATCAGATAAAAAAGCTGACAAAGTGCTGCTGCAGTGCCACTTCTCTGATCTGCTGATGGCTCAGCTAAAGCCTAAAATCCCACTTTTTAAACTCATAATTAATTAATTGGCATTATGAATATGAAAATTCCCTGCATAAGTGCAGAGCTGACATTAGATCCAGAAAGTAACCATGAACTGAAGAGAACCAATGAAAAGTAAGGTTATTCTCAGTTTGTTTAACGTATTACAGCTGTGCATGCATAAATGCAAGTGAGAGCTTACCTGTGGTCTGACAAGTGGGGAAAGTCTAGTCTAGTCTTAGCAAGTTGATTTTGTTAATCAGTAGCTAACTAACCTAAAGATTTCATCAACTTGTTTCTAGAAAGACGGTAGGTGTGCGAGCAACACAGTTTTTCCATAATCATGGGATAAATAGGAAGTGTTATGTGTGATGAGGACACCGGAATCAGCTCCCTTACCTCAGTTTCAAAGATAGCATGGAGCCAATGAATTTACATAAAGACCTTAAAAAGCTGCAGTAACACAGAGATATGGTTTAAGAACAGTAAGGAGGAAAAAAAGTCAGGATATTTCACAGGAAACATTTTAGGCAGGTAAACATGACAGAAAAAAGCATCTATATGTCAAACATGGTCTCCACTGCTCAAACTTGCTTGCACATATCAGCCTTCCTAGGATTCCAGTAAATTTCACCCCATTCTCTTTTACACAAGTTACATAGGTTTACATCAGTTTATATAAGTTGGGCACACTACCTACCCACCCACTTCAGAATTATGTCCTCCAATCTCATTTTCCTAAGCTGCTCACTTACAAAGCTCTGATATAAAACAATCACAATATCTGATTTAGCCGATTATCACCTATAAACACGAGTCAACTGATATCCTGTAAAGCTGTCTTTGCTTGCAAGTTCTAAATCTAACAAGAACACTCTACATAAGTCCCGTTGATCCCTTGCAAGAAACTCTTACAAGGAAATTCATATAACATTATGGCATGGCAATAAGTTTTACACTGCAAAGTGTTAAGAATATATTAAAGGTCAATTCACACACATTCATATTGTAAAGCATCCACTCAATGCATACTTTATGTCTATGGGATATGCATGCACTTGCTTGGCTTCTAAATCAGTTCATAAAACTCTTAACAAACTTTTCTGCAATGCTTCTACAATTGTAGTATTCAAATTCCTGCCTAAAATTAGGTAATCTGGATTGTTTAAATAATTCCAATAATAAGCATTTGGTATTCAGTTAAGAGAGTTAACATTGTTTGCCTTTATGATGCCATATATTTACTCTGTCTATCTGTTTTGATCTATCAAGGGGTTGACTTGTACATACCTATACATACATGTGGCAGCTATTGGTGTGCTACTGACATCCTAAATCTGTATAAATGTCAAACAGTTTACCTGGCAGACACCATAAGATATATGCCAGTCTCTAAGCATAATCCTATTAAACACCAACGACAAATTAAAGTTAACATTGATGTGAATAACAGCAGTCACTTCTCATAAAGTGGATATGGTCATACCTCAGATACACATACTACTTTTGTTAAAAAATTTTGGTAGCAGATAGCAAAAGCTACCGTAGCTACCACATGCTAAATTGCTGAATTTTCTAACATACAGTACTTATAGATAACATATTTAAAAATGCCCACTTAAAGAGATAACTTTAAATTTCTGGGTAAACTCTGCAATATAAAAAAAGATAACAATAGAGCTGGGCAGCAACAAGAGAAAGGTTCAGGAAGATGTTCGGGCAATAAAAAACACAAAGACTTCTAGTCATATCAGAAACAGAGCCGAGTCAGCCCAGTAAAGCAGTCAGAGTACACCATTACAAGGTAAAATCAAGTCTACCTACCACTGATAAACACAAAAATGACTGCTCTTCCAGCAGCAAAGGGCATCACACAAATTTTGACCTTTGAAAGAGCACTCTCAGGGTATTAAGTGTATCACAAAGGTTCAGCGAAATGCTAACATGGCAAAGCTAAAGTGCAAGACTCCTCAACATCAGCTAAGTAAAGACCAGCTCCTCCTCCAATAAAACCCTACATCATCTAAACCAGCTGGAGAAATGTAAAAGTTAAAACTGAAAAGATATACAGACCTGCAGCTGATGGATTCTGCTCCTCCCTCTTATTCCAGGGAACACAGAAGGAAGGTGGTACACAGCACACTGGGTTTGCCATGACCCACAGATCAGCATCTGATTTGCTCACAGGTCAGATAAAATGCCAACACAGCACAACACTAACAGAGAGGCAGCTGCATTTGACTAATATGTACTTGCTTGTTCAAAGGGATGTTAACACAGTACAGATGCTGACTGCCTTGCCTGGTCCTCCCCCTCCACCACAAGGGGGAGCAGCAACCACACAGAAAGTAATATCTCATTTACATATATTGACTTAACTGCTGTTTGTCTAATGATCTATTCCAAAATGCATTCTCTTTGTTTTAGTGGTCATTTTCTGATTATTCCCTCATCATAAGGCGTAAAAATCCAAAAATAAGTCAATGTTCTTCAAATGCTACTGAACAGAAGCTGTACACGGGAATTGCTTTCTGAAAGTTATCACTTGAATACTTGTTAAAATACCATGTACATAATTTAAAAAGATGCACTTGTTTGGATAAGCTTTATTCAATCAATTGCATTTCACTTACAGTTTTTTCCCTTTGTATATGACACGGATTTTTTGTGCCTTGATGTCTGTGAAATGTATTTTCAAATCAAATGGGCTGACAATTGAGCATCTGAGAACCGAAATCTGTATTTCTGTGTTTTCAATCTGTATTTTACCATAAATAGTGATTTTCATACTGTGGGCTTTTATAAATGTTACATCAAATCCTCAGTTTCAGTAGATATCGTCAAACATTTTTGCTTATCACTTTAATGTTCCAAGCTGTCTATATACATTTTCTATACATAATATTGCATGTATGTGAATGATAGACAGATAGTTTGATAGACAGATAAGTCAGTGGAGATATCTGCTTAGAAAAATATTGCAGGGTGTAATGACACTACTATAATGGCATGGGGTATGGTTAAACTAGTTTAGCAGGCTTGATGATGCACAAGGAGGCAATAGATTTAAAAAAAAATACCAGCCTGGAAGTAAACATGTAATGGTCAATTTGGACATTAGATAGGGAAAAATTCAGCAGGAGGCGGCATGGCTTATCCTTAGAGTAAGAGAGTTAGAAAAAGGCCATAAGACCTTGTGGCTGGTCTATACATGGGCACAAGCTGGGGTTATGTTGCCCATTTATGGACAACCTCTAGGACAGGGGTCTGCAACCTTCACTATGAAAAGAGCCATTTTGCCCCCTCTTCCTCCAAAGAAAAATAGTCTGGAGCCGCAAAACATAACACAGCTGATAAACTTTTAAAAGTTTTAATCTTTTTTAAGATTTTACATGTTACAACCACGGAATACAACAAACAGAAGTGCAGTGTGCATGTGTAGGGCTACTTTGAAATAAATTAAACTGAACTATGCAGGCCTATTTGGGTCCTTCCTATACCTGTGTAAAATTAAAATAAAAACTAGCCCACTTTAATATAAATAAAACATTTAGCTGTAGCTTAGCAGCTTTAAAAAAGTAAACATTAAATTCCATTTCAGTGTGCTGAATCAACTGAAGCACCTGAACATACAAAAAAACCTACATCAGCTCCGGGTCCGAAATGAATGTGTTTTGTTTTTCTGAAAAATAATAGCTTATTAAATGCTATTGTTGTCACCTGTTTAAAGTGACTTCTGTTTCTGAAGTTCGCTGCTGATCATCTCTATGTCGGGGCTGTACAATGTGACTTTGACCTTCACACAGGACTGTAGGCTCTCATGTGTGAGGCGGGAGCGATATTTGGACTTTATGAAGTTCATGCTTGAGAAAACTTGCTCACTTAAGTATGTTGAGCCAAAGATGGACAGGACTCCAAATGCATATTTTTTCATGTTCATATACGTTTCGGGAATGGCACTCCATGTGTCGAAAACAAATTTGTCGGGTTTGGGGAGGTTTTAAATATCACTCCATTTGTGCTCTTTAGCAAGAGTAGCCTTCTGACGGGTGACTTCAAGATCCGCTGTCAGGCATTTGAACTTGGACACCCATTAATCTTTATCTGCTATGTCGTCCAGTTCAATTTCTAGATCGGGCTTACTTACTTACTCCTGTGAATGCGGATGTGTTCAGCAGGGATGGGTCGACGTCCAGGGGTGTGACAGGGAAGGAGAGAGTGTGTGTTTCCTTTCTGAACTCACTGAATCTTTCTCTAAATGCAGCTTGCATTTTCTGAACAATTTCCCGTTTGTTTTTAAAGTCGGAGAATAGATGCTCTGATATTTTTATGAACGATTCTTTCATGTATTCTCCGTCTGTGAACGGCTTACCCCTCCTTACGATCTCTTGAGCTGCCACAAAACTAGCGGCTGTAGTTGACAGTGTAGAAGTGATCCACTTTTTGAAAGTATGTTTGCTCTGTTCAGCTTTCCGTTGCAGTTCCGAAATTGCTCTCTTTCGCTTATCTTCAGTGAATGCTGAGAGCTTGTTTTGAAAATGTCTTTCAACGTTACATTTTTTGTTGTTCGATAATTTATCGCCACATATTAAGCACACCGGTAAGCCAGCGTCGTTGGCAGTGAAGGCAAATGCTTCTGTCCACGCAGAATTAAACTCTCTAAATTAGATGTTAAAATGTATAACAGTAGTAGTAGTAGTAAATAAACATATATATATATATATATATATATATATATATATATATATATATATATAAATACAGGTTAAATTAAGAAATTGCCATCATTCATTTTCATGGTTTTTATTTTTTTGTCAAGGCCAAAGGGAGCCACTACAAGGAGGCTGAAGAGCCGCATGTGGCTCCAGAGCCGCGGGTTGCCGACCCCTGCTCTAGGAGATCTGATAGGAAGCCACTTTGCTTGGTGGTCCATTGTCATCCATGGTGATATTTTTTGAATGTGCCAGTTGACAAACTCTCTGAGAGATCTTGTACTTTAAAATTTACTGAAGGCTCAAGGTTACCTGGGCCAAACAAAGGAAGTTCCACAGGGGTTACAAGTAGGCAATTAAAGGATTTGCCTGGCAGGTCTTGGCTCTAAGCAATTTCAAGAAGAGGTTTTAATTCACTCAAGGTCAGAGACAAACTTGAAGTTAAAACTGTAAGCTGAGTTGGGGCAAGTGCTTATTGCCAAGAGAAAGGCGCACGACTGGAACAGACAGTGTGGGAAAAAGGTAGATGGGAGAAGATAAAAGCAGTGCTATTATATTGCATGGTGGGATAACCATGTGGCTGAGTCACCTTACCAGGCACACAATGGTGTGAGACCTCCTTAAGCGGGTTTAGGGAGTGCAAAATATTGTTTCATGTAATAATTAGTATTTTGTGCTTTTTATCTATTATAAAATAATACACAAAAGAGAGATACATACATTCACACACAGAGATCATTTAAATTATCCGCTTTTTGCCTAGCACAGTACTGGCTAATGTGAATTTTAAGTCAAAAATGATGAAGATGACTGAGTTACCACTAGTTTATTGCCACTACTGAAGTCTAGCCTAAAGGCTGGAGATTTGATCTGAGAACTACTGTGGGCTCTGTCTCACCAATCCTGAACACTCATCTATTTCAAGATGACAGACTGTCAGTGTGGAAAATTCACAGTGTGTTCAATATACACAACAATGCTCCTCTAAAATATTGATTAAAGCAGCATTCTCTTCCAGTTTGCTTCCATCTCTTGCTGCTGCAGCATTTTTAAGTTAAGCAATACTGCAGGAGCACAGAGGCCCCACTCCCTTGCTAGTATTAAGTGACCTCACTTGCCCACCCTCATTTCTTATACACAATTGTAAAACTAATAGTAATGTTTACTGAAAATCTCTATGTAATAATTGCCACCAAAAAGATGCAATAAAAAAAATCGATCGATTGATTAATAACCATATCAGTGTCCCTTTAGTGGTAACCTCCTCTCTTTGAAGATCATCTCTCCAAAGACAAAGGATTACTCTTCCTACAAACACGAGAAAAGCATTTTTCATCTTGTTGCAGTCCACTTGACATTTTTACCATTTACAGCATGAAATATTCATTTTTTTTCTTTTATTTATATATATATATATATATATATATATATATATATATATATATATATATATATATATATATAAACACTCAGCGAGCTACTAGTTATTATGTAAGGTGTTTTCCCAAAAGACATTATATGAACAATTTTTAAGCTACATACTACTGGGCACAGAGGCATTTACATAAGCAATAATAATAAGAGAATAAAACACCTTCCTATACTTAGTCCTAGAAATGGACTACTCAAGCAAGCTAAATGCAGGGAATTCACGTTGGTAGCCAGTTCACAGCACAGAGACATTACAACTATAACACAATTAAAAACAAAGCCGAGGTCTCTTAACACTCATCACTGCAGCTAATGAGCACGGATTGTGACAGCAGCTGCCTTGCTGTTAAAGAGCTGCAGAAAGGACCTTTTCATCAGATAGATCTGATTCCTTTATTGTTTTCACTTCTGAGCTCTGATCAATTGTGTTTATAATAATCAATATTTAATTAATTTGTGCAAAAGCAGCCAACTGCAATGTACAGAGAGCTACCATATCTCCTCCAGCTAACCTACTGCATACATTAAGTGTGCTACTAGGGAAGAATTCTGAATTTGCTTAATATGAAAATCATCCCTACTTATCTGTAATGACATCAAGCTAGTAAAACAAATTAGATGAGACACCTATTTTTCACTGTATTTCAGTAGCTCCAAGCCAGAGAAACATACAGTGAGATTCTTGTAGCCAGTGTCTGAGCAAGCTGTCAAACTGGGTTAAAGACACCAAGAAAAACCCAAACCAATTAAGCATGGGCCTTGTGCAGTATGTACACCTTGCAGAGCTGAATCTGATTTAGGGACTTGGAGTTTATTCTGTGACTTGAGTTTGCCAGGAAAACAGATGTGCTAATTAAAAACTAATTAATTTCAGAATTCACACTATGTATGAATGGGTGTGTTGTTCCCTTGACTATGCAGTTCTGTAGAGGTTTTCATCAGTAATCTGAAATGGACATACTTTATCTCTCCATGGTTGCTGGAGATATTAGAGAACACTTAAAAAATGCTTTTTGTTCCTATATATTTACTACCACGCCAAGGAAATTTTAGTAGTAAAAGGCCAAGGCAGAGATGAAGAATATTAGAAATGGTAAAGGCAAGGCAGACTACACAGACAGTGCACAGTAACACACATAAATTTGAAAATGCTGCTTTCATTTAAAAAAAATTTCATTTCACATTAGTGTTTTGAAACAGTTTGCTAAAAGTTTGTCAACCACGGTAAAATAGCAAAAACAAATCTTGCCTTTTGGGCATACATCGTTTATCAGTCAAAGTGCATAGTACAAGTGCATATTTATGGAGTAAACCTTATGTAAAGTAAAATACTGAAAGAACGAGGAAACAAAATGCACCTCTTTGTTTGGACAAACAATGAAGTACAACCTTTGAAGGGTACTAGCAAGTATAAAGTTGCCAAAGCTTCAAAAAATACAGATTAGACAGGACTACAGAACTCCCAAATAAATGTAACAAGATATCTAAATATTACATAGCGCATCTGATACAGAGAAACTAGGAAAGGATTATTACCACAGTACAGATGAGCTCACAGAGGGAATTATTAGAATAAATACGGAAGTCAATGTCTGAACTCGTGACAATCATACATCAACGATTTTGAAAATATCCACTTTCCCCATTCATTCTACTACATGAGACCTGGCATTTTCAAATTTATACATATTTTAACGCTTTCAGCATTTTTCAAACTGTAAACTGTATGATTTCTGTGATCGAATACAACATTTCAGTGTGGATAGAAGGTCAAAATAAATAAAATAAAAAGACATGCTTTTAGGCGGCACGGTGGCGCAGTGGGTAGCGCTGCTGCCTCGCAGTTGGGAGATTTGGGGACCAGGGTTGGCTTCCCGGGTCCTCCCAGCGTGGAGTTTGCATGTTCTCCCTGTGTCTGCGTGGGTTTCCTCCGGGCACTCCGGTTTCCTCCCACAGTCCAAAGACATGCAGGTTAGGTGGACTGGCGATTCTAAATTGGCCCTAGTGTGTGCTTGGTGTGTGGGTGTGTTTGTGTGTGTCCTGCGGTGGGTTGGCACCCTGCCCGGGATTGGTTCCTGCCTTGTGCCCTGTGTTGGCTGGGATTGGCTCCAGCAGACCCCCGTGACCCTGTGTTTGGATTCAGCAGGTTGGAAAATGGATGGATGGATGGACATGCTTTTAATTTGTGTGTGTTATTGTGGACTAGGTCACACAGAGTAAAATAGCAATTGATTTGAGCTTACATTGATCTTACGTTTATACATGTGAAGAAGTCGACAACCTCCCAAAAATAAGACACTACTAAGAAGGTACAGGCAGTCCCCAGGTTACGGATATTCGACCTACGACATACGAACAGGGCTGCAGCTGCGACGCATGCGCCTCAGTAACTGCTGCTCTGTCATCTTCGGCCTGCGGACGCTGCAAGCGGTGGCTGGATGGAGGCTGGAGGGGGGCGATTTCGCTGCTCGCGCAGTGTAGTGTCCCTCCGGTGGCTCCCGGCAGCAAGTGGTTTCACTGCCCGCCCACCACACATGGCTGCCCTGTTCGTTCTAGGTGCGCGGCTGGTAATGCTGCAAGCGGTGATCCGGTTGTGGCTGAACGGGACAGCAGTGGGTAGCATTGTAGTGTGCCTCGGATGGCTGCGTGTTGAATGGGGGCGGTGGTGTTGTGTACGCAGCAGGCAGCATACTGTAGTGGAGGTGATTGCGAGGTGGGCTGGTGGTGAACCGCCCCTCGCTGCCCCAATTCATTCTCAATATGCAAGCCTGCTTGTACTGTTACGCACATAGCAGGAAGTTGTCTCGTCAGTACAAGGTGGTCCAGATCTAATTATGCAGATCGAGATCATCTGGATGACTTTAATTTAAGCAGGGACGATTCCAGTTCGGCGCAAAGACGATTCTTCATGTCGTCAGTTCGCACACTTCTCGAAAGTCCGGGATTTTGTGGGTGATTTTCTATGTAATATACTGAATAAGTTATAGCGTAATGAAAATTGCATAATTAGATCTGGACCGCCCTATACATCAGACATGTTGACGACTGGTGCCTTCCTGCTGTGACAGCTGTACAGTGCTGTGCAAAAGAGCTCATCTTAACCTTTTGTCTTCACCCTTCAACAATGTCTCTGAAACACAAATCTGATGCAAGTGCTGGTGATATAGTAAAGAAGAGAAAAACCATCACCATGGAAAATAAAGTAGAAATAATAAGAAGGTCAGAAAGAGGTGAAACTCCATTATTCATTGGCAGAGCACTTGGTTACAGTCTGTCAACAATAGCATTTGTTAAAATAATGTACCTGTTCCGACTTATATACAAATTCAACATAAGAACAAACCTACAGTCCCTATCTCGTACGTAACCCAGGGACTGCCTGTACCATGTGATTTGGAAATTGTGGAGGAAGGAACACTGCTTAGATTAAATAGTCTGAAATCCAACAAATCTCCAGGACCAGGTGACATTCATCCTTGATGGCTTAAGTTAGTTATTGAGTACATAAACCATTCAAACCCTTGATGCATATTTTTAGAAAATATCTGCACATTGGGGAAATTCTAAAGAATGGAAACTTGCAAGTATTATCCTGTTGCATAAAAAGAATGGTCAGGCTCTGATTCTCAGTAACTATAGGTCTGTAAGCTTAATGTGCATCACAGGTAAATTAACAGAAAGAATTAAGGAAAAGCTTGAGCAGCACATGTCAAGAAGTATCAAACAGCTTGGATTCAGTTGAAGAAAGTCATGTCTCACTGGAACTCTATGGGGAAGCAACAAAAGCCTACGATAAGAGAGGTGCATATGATATTATTTATTTTGAAAATGGTGAGATCAAGAAGCACAGATATTTAAGCACTGCCTCATGTCTTCAGTTAATATGAAGGTGTTTGGAAGAATGCCTTAAGGAATTATCAGTGGACACATCAACCAGCACAGTATTGAAGGAAATACCCATAACTACCAGAACACTGAGTGAAAAATACTCTTAAGTCTAAATTTTGTTTCATCATGAGCTATAACTGGAGCAGCATTCGTACCAAGAGGCATCATAAACAATCAATCGGCAGACATCAAAGCCAATATTTACAGCACTAACCTTGAGTGTCAACTAATTACAGGCTGAGTAGTAAACTCTTTTGTTAACAGTCTGGGAAACAGACGAGCCTGCCAGACAGGGCTTTGTATCCATGCATCTGTCTTCATCATCTCAGAAATCTTCACTTACATTAGGATCCATAATCAGACAATCTAAGTGACAAACCTCAACAAAAACAACGTCTAACAGAGAGCAAAAAATAAGATTCCCATTTCTAAAGAGCTGGTACCATAGTAAGTGTTGGTTAGCATTCATCTGGAATGCAGGAACTAAACCAGTTATTCAGTAAACTTGCTTACAAAAACAAAATTAAGGTGAAGAGAAGTACACTCCTCTTCTAAGCAAGCCACTTTGCACAATAAAGACATAAACATCTATATTGAAAAGCAATATCCTTTATACTATATTATTAAATTGTTATTTTTTAAATGTTCTCTCTTTTAAACGGTCCTGAATTATAATGATAACATTAATCTTCAGCAATTTTACACTATAATAAGATCCAGTTAAGTTACAATGCCTAATATGAAAATGTCTAAACAAATTAAAAGGCCAATGTGCAGCAAACAATGAAGAAAGAGTTTAAATTACAGTCAATTACAAGTTTAATGTGAATTAGAATATGAGAGCTTTGAAGAGAGAGAGGGCATATGAAAAAAACTGCAAATGGCAGTGAACTGATAAACAATGGGTCTGTTCATTATAGTACACTTTAAAGCTCCCCTCAAAGTACTCTGGGTTTTTCACCTTATATAGGTTCCTTTTTAAATGTTTCACATAATATGGATTCCACAGTACTATAGAGCTTTATACTGGCTAAATGGCAGTTCCACTTTGACCTGTACTTGTACTGAAGGGGAACAGTTTAATACTTACTAGTCACTCAAGCTAAAAATGCTTTGTGTAAGGGATACATTTGTCACAGGTGGCACTGCATGCTAGCTGTTAGAGGCTGGAGCAGGCCATGCATGGTAAGAGCAATAAAAGTGCCTGAAAAAAAGGAATATAAATGAAAGTCTCTGTTTGTATGGTGTAAAACTGCCCAAAATTTGAAAGGCTTATCAAGTAAAACATACAACTCTAACTTCATTTTTATTGTCATTCACTCACATACACATAGTATATGATTGAATGAAATTCCGTTCCTTACAGTCCCAAGTACATAGGCAAAACAACATACATTTGACATACACCATAACATTACCAAAAACCAGAGCAACAATGTAATATAATAAGACTAAAGATATAGTACTATAAAGCTTGGACAATGCTCGATATCCATATTAAAGTGCAGAGTGCAAAGTGACAGTACATAATTGGGGGAATGATATAGGGATATGGTACTGGGTGACATGTAGGTGTTCAAAAGTCTGACAGCTTGGGGAAAGAAGCTGCAATAGGACCTGGCAGTGCTGGTTCTAATGCTGCAGTATCTTCCACCTGATGGCAGGCGATCAAAACACTGTGTGTAATGGGTGAGATACATCTTTTACAATGGTGTAGGCCCTGCGCAGACAAATGTCTGAAAGATGTCCTGGAATTATTAGAGTGAGACCCCTATGAGCCTCTCAGCAGTTCTTACTAAACAATGCAGAGTCTTGCGCTTATGGGCTTTGCTGTTCCCAAACCAAACAGTGATACAATTTGTCAGAATGTACAGTTCCTCTGTAAAAGGTGGTAAGAATGGGTTGTGGCAAGCTGATTTGTTTTAGTCTCTGCAGAAAAAAAAGACTGGGTGTTGTGCATACTATATAAAAAGCTAAATATTCCATTTGAATAACATGTAGTGTTTTTCCTTCCTTTGAAATAACTTGATTGGGGTTGGGCAAAGACATTGCAGTACTCAATCTTGAAGAGAATAAACTTCCAAAGGGGGCATATTAAGACAGAATTGTCTTTGGTGTTTGTTTGTTTATTTCAACACTATGTTTCTGTTTATCTCTAGCATTCTGAATGGCTGTCAAAGTCACACTCACCTTGCACTTCACTCGAATCTTGGAATTCATGGGAAAACTCTGAAACAATCTAGTAACTAGTCAATTGCTGCGATATACTGCCGCTTCAGCGACTAAGTAGTAGCAACAGTTTGTAAACTGCAGCCCTCAAATGTGACATGTCTTCCATGTTAAACTTATTTACAAATTGTTTTAAAATCTAAATATAACACTACCTTTAGGTAAGAACATGATTTCCCCCTTAATCCAAAAGGAAATGCATACTTGCAAATCTCACCCTTTTTCATTGATTTTAACTATAATTCAGTGTAAACAACAGTGTACTGATCTACTACTTATTAGGAAATACAATTCAATTAAAAATTTGCATGCCTTTTCGGAATGTGATTTATGTTATACAAAAATATTTCTTGCATTACTTAATTACTTATTTCTATAAATATTTTATTATTTATTGGTGTAATCTCCACCACTTCTGGGTCAGTAACCAATGCCATCCGCTAATAGAAATTTTCTAGGACACCTGTCTATCACAGGTGAACATACAAACACATATTGTAGAGCTTAGCATCACCTAGCCAACTAGCCTGCATGTCTTTGGACTGTGGGAGGAAACCTACTCAGACACTCGGAGAACATGCAAACTCCACACAGGGAGGATCTGGGACATGGATCCTGCTCTCCTTACTGTGAGGCAGCAGCGCTACCCCTTTGCCACTGTGTCGCCTGATTGTAATAACATAAAACAGTGGGCTCTCTGCATACCACACCTGTCTATATATATATATATATATGAGACAGCTGTTCTTCCGCCATTTTTGGCATGCAAAGGATACAGAAACCTGCTACTCTTCAATGTTACTGTAGGAAAATGAAATTAATCTCTCCATCAATGACAAATGACTCCATACAAGTTCAAGAGATAAAGTATCACTCACAGTTATTTGGTTTAAAGGCAGAGTCACACAATCCAATCTACATAAAGGTCACTCCAGAAACCACATTTTTCATGGTAAACATAACTTTGCTCTTGTAAAATTATTCCATAATCCTTTGTGACCTGCCTTAAAACAAAACTTGATACTTGCTTGACCTCCAAATCCCATACCTCTGCTGCAGTTAAAATTACGCCATCTCTAAAGTATGGTTTAACTTCAGTCTTGCCTCTTTAGATGAATTAGTGAAGTTGTTTTCCATAATTAAAACAGCTTACAGTCAAATTTTACAGTTCTCTTTTGAAATGCATTCCTGCATAAAATAGCTATGCATTAAAATTAATACATAATGCTGTTGCCACTGTGTTGACCTCAAGAATTTAAAGGCAATACTTCTCAAATGGCATGTCCACCATTCTGATTTTGAGTAGTGATATTGGGTTCGCTTCATTGTGAGTTCCATAAAATCATGGAAATATTTGCGAAACTCGACAAATTTGGCAAACTGCATTGAAGTCAGTGGGAAAGGACTAACTGAAAAAGATGAGTGGATTATAATGGTGCAGTTGTTTTTAAAGTATCCCTGAGGGATAGGGAAATCTGCCAACTATACTGGACCGATAATTGTGGTCAAAAAGATGACCTGAGCCATGCAGCAGCAGTACCAACCACTGAACCACTGTGCCTCCATGATATCAAAGTAGTACACAGAGACATGCAATCATAGATATTGTCAAAACAAAGCAGAAATTCTAAAATTATAGTCAAAAATAAGAAAAAAATATGTAGGTCTTTTAAAGGCAGAAAATTCAAAGTGGCATCTCATGATTTTTGAAGTCACGCTGAAGGCTCTCCAAACGGTCTGTGCTGATGCTTTGCACTTTTTCTTCTATCAAAAAGCCAGAAACATCTCGTAAATAGTAATAAACCTTTCATTATTATCATTATTTCATAGAGTTTCCTGTGTTGGGAGGGGGTTTGGGAGGCTCCTTCAAAGTTTGTTTAATATCTGCTTGTGGCTAATTAGTATGCATTCATAGGGCACTCACCTGCTTCTCTTATACTGATGTGGCTCTCAAAGATCGTCCTGCATATTGGCGAAAAACTTGAACAAAAATTCTAGTTTATGACACATAGCATTCCATTTATCAACTTGAGTTACGGTTTTAGCATCTTGCTTAATGGCTTTTAACACATCTCAGTCTGGCGGTTTTACTGCCTAGTATTTGATAATATCAGGTCCATTTAAGACCATCTTCACAAGTGCTCACAAACTTTGAGACCTCTGAGATCTATGGACATGGGCCCTCCTCTGGTTTAAAATCCTACAATAAAGTCTTAGAAAAATCTCACTCGATTCAGTTTTATGATTTTCACCCTCTGGAACTTTCTTCTATGTATGGTTAAGGTGTGAGATTTTGCAATTCAATTTCAGACCCACCTCTGCTATATAGCTTTTTTTAGTTGTAGTCCCTTCATTTACAAATGAAATGGTGTTGATGCAAACATACTCTACTCTAGTGATTTGGACTGCTAGCGTGAAACTCGTTTTGCTCAATATAATCTTTTTGAAATTTTATATTGCAGCACTGCTTTATATGTAAACCATTTTAATAGGCTGTTTTCTCTACTAAGTGGCCTTTGATAGTACAAGCTGTTAATGCTAATGTAAAATAACATTTCACTAGCTAGAAGTCCTTCATCCAGTACCACCTAAGGACATGTACTTCATAATACCCATGTATCAATAAGGCACTACCAACTTAACTGCCTTAAGCCAAGAATACTTGTTCTCATCATCCTACATGCTAATCCACAATTAACTTGCAGTGGCATCCCCATTCCCCAAAATACCAGATCAACTACACATTCTGTGTTAACGGTTTTATATTCTGTTACTGACTCAGCTACTGTGTGGTGCAGCCACCTTGCAGCCCTCACTGGAAGTTCTATTCTAAAAGTCACGTACACCGACACTCTGGAAGAGTTACTGACAAATGCAAAAAAATGACATGTTCTGCAAATTCAAAATTTATATTTATGTTGTGAAAGCACTGTTTAAAGCTGTATTAATGTCTAGTGCATCAAAATAGGAACTTCATTAGGCGCAAATTGCTCTAACAAAAAGGTATGCAACTGCAGAAGACTATAGGCCACATTCTTTCCAAATCTGTCATAGACTATTGATTAGTACTGTAACTGATTTCTTTATGGAGTCACAAACATTTGAGTAAATGCATTACGTGAGCCTGCAAAGGAGTAAAAACTAAAACACCATTGAATATGTAGGACAAATCTTCCAGGAGAAAGGAGGGCATTTCTAAAGATTTTAAATCAGTCCCCTTCTGTAGGGTTTCAGAAGGAGGACTAGTCATTTTCCTTAGCAGCTTTAAGTGTTGCTACCCAGGAGTGACTAGTAAAAGGTGACCTGGTAAGGCTGGCTCAAGTGAGTACTATAACTAGCCCCCATCTTACATTTAACATCAAAAACATTTTGAAAACCAACGAAAGGGAGTTCATGTCTAAAGAGACGTTAGGTTCCAGCTTATGTTTTATGGGCCATAATAGGATTCTTGTTATTTTGCTCTCTTAAAGCACTCTCTTTTTAAAGAGTCTGGGAGGGAAAGAGTCTATTCTTCTCTTTTGAATCTATTTTTTCTTCAAAGGGTGATTAAATAAAAAAAATTAAAAAAAACTGTTGCACTATCCCATAAATACAAATTAATCTTAAGATAACGTCTGGCATTTTAAACACAGCAGGTACCTTTTAATGAAAAATGCAACATGGCCTTACTTAACATTTTTTTTTTATTTTAGCTTATCTTTTCAGGTCTTAAATGATAAACTTACATGTATAAAATCCTGAATTCCACAAATTTTCTCTTACTCTTTCCTCCTCTATGGAGTTAGACAAGCGCTTCTTCACTTGATGGATGGCTTGTTTAATATTATAAAGAGTGGGGGAAAAAAGAAAAAGAAAAACAGACCACCTTTACACAATCCCTCTCTTCCCACAGCATGCTGAATGTAAAAGGGTTAGGCTATAGACATACCAGAGAAATGCTTTGGCAACAGATTTCTTCCGTATCACTGTTATTTAGGGGTCAGTTCTCCAAAAAATATTTCATGGATCACCCCCCGATAAAATGGAGACTGATTCTGCAGTACTCTACTTCTGGCTGATCAGACAGATACTAAATTAGAATTTAAACCAGGCCATTAGAGGAAACCCCATTAAAAGAATATGAAAACCAAGGACATAAAAGCTAAGAATGAGGTTTTAATATCTCAGTTAGAAAATTAAGACAGTGAAAAGGCCAAGAGTATAGACTATACAGCAAATATGAAGGAACTTCATCAATCATCCCTGTCAGAAGCGACAAATCAAGCAGCATACACTCAGGACCGCTTATGACATTCAGGTCACATCGACATTCAATAACACTCATCCGCTCTGCTGGAGTGCAAGGCTGCGCAGTCAATAAAAAGAACAGGGCCATGTATTAAATAGCGACATTTACTGCTAAAAGAAAACACACTGCAATATTGAGCCATGTGCATGATGCATACTGTACAGTTCCGCTCCGCCTCTTGATCTGCTTTTGTAGTGTGTGACATCCCTCTAGTGGCTGCAACAGGAGAAAAAGAATTCTGCCTTGCATTAATTTTTTGCTGTCCAAGCAAGGTTTAATAAGGCTGGCAGGTACCTTACTGTTTTTTCTGTTTGCACTTACCTACAACATTGCTTACTAATTTAATAATGTATTCTTACACATGGTAGTTTTATCCGATTTATTTATAGATTAATGATGCATGTCACACATTCATTTCCACACTGAGGTATTGCGTCCTCACTTGTCAATTTACTTAAATATTAACTTTTTACCTCACTTATTTTAGATTATATTCTTCCTATACTTTGAAAATTAACTGCTCATTCTATTTTCAATTTCCAATTCACTTCTACACAGTACTAGTAATGTAAGAAAAAATGTAAAATTGTTTAAATACAAGAACAGCATTTTTAATTTTTAATATACCTCTCTTATTCTTTCAAACTTTCTCAGATATTAATTTATAAAAAGATAAATACTGGAAGTAAATGAAACTGAATAAACAAATTACTATAAATTTTTTTAAATTATTTTATTTAGTTCTCTTATTCACTTGCTTCTTGTAGAAAGGAAAAAGCAAAACTAATGTGGATTCAATAATATAGTGGGCAATTCTATACTACAATCTCCCAAAAATACTTAAGAAACTAGCACCTAAATGCTGACATGATGAGGGTATCACTTGAATAATCTGTAGTTTGTTAAAAAATCAACTACAACTTGTGTATAGAAATACTTCCATTCAACTAAATGCAGGTCTGTAAGTGTAACATTCACTGCTAAGCAAAAATAAAATGTATGGCTTCACTTTCTTGATGGCTTATAAAATTTGTACAAATATGAATGAGGTCAACAGGATGTTTTACTGATGTAAGGTGTAACAGTTTGAGCCGCTTCACTTTCACTAAAAGGGCATAATTTTAGTCTAGAGTTGTACAGGGTGGGGCATAAAGAATGAACAAAGCTATCTAAAAAAAATTGTATATACAGTACTGTGCAAAAGTTTTAGGCAGGTGTGAAAAAATGCTGCAAACAAAGAATGCTTTCAGAAATATAAATAATGATTGTTTATTGTTATCAATTTACAAAATGCAAAGTGAGCGAACAAAAGAAAAATCTAAATCAAATCAATATTTGGTGTTACTACCTTTTGCCTTCAAACCAGCATCAATTCTTACAGGTACACTTGCACAAAGTCAGGGATTTTGTAGGATTATAGTCAGGTGTATGATCAACCATTTATACCAAACAGGTGCTAATGATCATCAATGTCACACGTAGGTTGAAACACAGTCATTAACTGAAACAGAAACAGCTGTGTAGGAGGCTTAAAACTGGGTGAGGAACAGCCAAACTCTGCTACCAAGGTGAGGTTGTGGAAGACAGTTTCATGTCATGGCAAGATTGAGCACAGCAACAAGACACAAGGTAGTTATACTGCATCAGCAAGGTCTCTCCCAGACAAAGATTTCAAAGCAGACTGGGGTTTCAAGATGTTTAAGCTCTTTTGAAGAAGCACAAAGAAACGGGCAACGTTGAGGATCGTAGACGCAGTGGTCGGCTAAGGAAACTTAGTGCAGCAGATGAAAGACACATCAAGCTTATTACCCTTCGAAATCAGAAGATGTCCAGCAGTGCCATCAGCTCAGAACTGGCAGAAACTAGTGGGACCCAGGTACACCCATCTACTGTCCGGAGAAGTCTGGCCAGAAGTGGTCTTCATGGAAGAGTTGCAGCCAAAATGCCATACCTCTGACATGGAAACAAGGCCAAGCGACTCAAGTATGCACGAAAACATAGGAACTGGGGTGCAGAAAAATGGCAGCATGTGCTCTGGACTGATGAGTCAAAATTTGAAATATTTGGCTGTAGCAGAAGGCAGTTTGTTCGTCGAAGGGCTGGAGAGCGGTACAATAATGAGTGTCTGCAGGCAACAGTGAAGCATGGTGGAGGTTCCTTGAATGTTTGGGGCTGCATTTCTGCAAATGGAGTTGGAGATTTGGTCGGGATTAATGGTGTTCTCAATGCTGAGAAATACAGGCAGATACTTATCCATCATGCAATACCATCAGGGAGGCATATGATTGGCCCCAAATTTATTCTGCAGCAGGACAACGACCCCAAACATACAGCCAAAGTCATTAAGAACTATCTTCAGCGTAAAGAAGAACAAGAAGTCCTGGAAGTGATGGTATGGCCCCCACAGAGCCCTGATCTCAACATCATCGAGTGTATCTGGGATTACATGAAGAGACAGAAGGATGTGAGGAAGCCTACATCCACAGAAGATCTGTGGTTAGTTCTCCAAGATGTTTGGAACAACCTACCAGCTGAGTTCCTTCAAAAACTGTGTACATGTGTACCTAGAAGAATTGATGCTGTTTTGAAGGCAAAGGGTGGTCACACCAAATATTGATTTGATTTAGATTTCTCTTTTGTTCATTCACTGAATTTTGTTGATTGATGAAAATAAATGATTAACACTTCCATTTTTGAAAGCATTCATTGTTTACAGCATTTTTTCACACCTGCCTAAAACTTTTGTACAGTACTGTATTTCTGAAAAGTAAATAAACAATTTTGTTTTAATGGGTTTTAAAAATCATATCAGAAAAATGACGGCCGTCATTGGCAATACGTTGCTGAAGACATTCCCGGAAGTTCTCCATCACTCTGTGGGTCATCTCAGGTGGAAAGGGGTGGATTTCCTGTCTGATCCTTCCTTTCAAATCCTCAAGAGATTGAGGACGATATTTGAAAACCTTTTCCTTTAGGTATCCCCAAAGGTAATAGTCACATGGGCTTAAATCTGCTGACCATGCCGGCCACCCTACATCTCTGATTAAAGAGATCAAATGCCCAGGGAACATTTCCCTCAACACAAACGTCGTGCTGTGTGAGCTGTGGCCCTGTCCTGTTGAAACCACACATGCTGTGTCCTAGGTCTGCCAAGTGATTTTCCTTTCAGTGTGGACCCACTTGCCCAAAGGTTAGAAATGCATAACAAAATCATTTTCCGATCTGGTACAGATGCATTTTGACCAAGTGTGAAGCATGTACGGAATGGTCTCTGCGTCGCTATCACAGAACAGTTGTTCTCATAATATGCTTGAACAATAAACCCCCGAAGTTCACCGGTCCATCACATGATGGGTACTGAAAACGGTAGAGCCTAACCTACCCCACCTCTCTACCCTCACTACAGCCCGCACAGTTCTCCCTCGAAATGTGGGAGATCTTTATGCTCCACCCTGTATATGTGTAGTTTTTCATATTTCAGCTGATTTGGATAGTTGGCAGCAAAAGTAATAGAATACCATTACCTGTTAAAGTATTCTGCTACAGTATTTTAATTTGCTAAAGAACATTGATGGCTAGATGACATATTCATCCTTCTCACAAAAAACATTCTCTGAACCTCATTGGTGTTTTAATTAAATCTAAGAGAGTCTGGTCTGGAATGAGGATATCAGGACCCAACTTCTGGACTGAGGCCTGGGATGCATATAACCCAGCTGGGCTCATACTAAAACTGCTGTATAGAGCTAGCATGTGGGCTCACAATGAAATAGACAAAGGGAAACGATTAAGGGTCAGCTGGGAGACAGACAAAATGGGATGGACCCATGCATACTACACCTTGTAAATGGAAATTGGCTCTTGGGACAAGATACATTACTTGTAATATATTAGGTAGAAGTATACTTACTAGATAAAATAGATTTAAAAAAGTGTAATCACATGGCAGTTATGTTAAGTTACGTATACTGAGCAGGAGCAGGTTCAGTTCCACAGTTGTTTTCCATTTATAAGGGTTTTGGTGTGCTGTTTTCAAATAGTGTAGACTCACACATCACCTCCCAGACAAGCATTTGCCCAAATAAAAGCAGATTCCCATGTCAATAAGACACTAAAATTGTCTCAGCTAAAAAGACTCACACTGTTGATAAGGTAGCACATAAATCTAATGTATGTACAGTACTCATCAGACTGTGAGTACCAGCTACAAACTTATGTGCTGCCATGGTGTATAACAAAATTTGACCCTTTTTTGATGGTCCTTGTATGAGTTTTCTTCTCTGTCCTTCATCAGTAAGAAAGCAGTGAAAAATCAAGTCAAACCACTTTTAATTTGGAATTTAATTACAAAGGGAAACCACAGAAGCTTTTGTTTTGCAGTTCTGTCATTGTTTTGGAGAACTGGAAAGAAACTTTACCCATTGACAATGCTTCCCAGAAGAAAAACTATGTAAGAATGAAAAGGACTATTTGTTCTGGGAATGACAAGTATTCCAAAAGTAGATCTGGAGGAGGCTGCTGAGGATGAGTAGGTCTGGCTTGACCGGCTGAGAGCTTGTTAAAAATCACACTAACATAAGGAGAATGTGCAGACTTTCTAAAAAAAACAATCCATGACCTGGACAGTAGAAGCACTATCTCTATACTGTTACCTACCTTAGCCCTATTCATAATATGCAAAATGTATAGGTATTTTGATTGACCACTAAAATGTACATCATTTTGTTTGCATTTCAAAGTAAAACCTAAAGACAAAGCGAGTGAGGCATAAAAGCTCATTAAGCATTTAAGACATTTTAGAAAAAACAAGACTACATAAAAAAGCAACTTATTTTTGACATGTAAAATTGCACACAACAGAACAATTGGATAAAATAGGCATACATTTTAAAAAAGTATTAGAATAAGACTTTTTTCCTTCCTTTTTTCTATTTAGAAGCTTCTATGAAAGTTTTAACTATATGTGTACTAGCATAAGTGTGTGAGTGACATGTTTCAATTATGTCACTGCAGCAGCATAGAAAATCTGGCTTTTAATTGCAGCTGTATGTACTGTACAAGAGATTCAAGTCCTATCAGATGGCAATGCTAGTATTTCAACCTATCATGGCTGAAGTGAGTGGTGTTTAGTTTCACAAAGATACAAACTTGAGAGCAAATTGGTTTGGAAATCATCCATATGTGTGACTAGAAGACTTTTAAATTAGTGAGGTCTGCAATGGTTCAGAGAATATGCTGCCTTAGCTATACTGCAGTCTAAATCGCCATAAAAGCAAAACACCACAAACAAGGAAAGTGTTTTATCAAGAACACACCACATACACACGCACACACATTTTTCCTAAACGGCTAAGTGATCTTAATTGCACGGCAGTTAACAGTCCATCTGCTTGAAGAATACTCCTTTGCAAACTAGCAGCAAGGGAAATGTGAGACAGAAGCACAATTTAAAAAAAAAAAAAAAAAAAAAAAAAAAAAAAAACTGCAGCATGTGCATATTAAGCAGATAATGGGATTATCCCATCTTACAGGTAAAATGTAGAATTTAAGGAACAGAATTTTAGAAACCTGCTTCTCAAGTTCTTCCTATGTAGAAAGTAAAAAAAGCTCTGGTATTCAAGCCAAAACAGGAACTTGGCACATGCTGTATATTCATTCATTGTCTTAACTTTTTAAACATTTCTTGAATGTTATTTTGTATCATTTTGCTGTCTGCAAAAACAAATTCTTGTAAGAAACTGAACAGGAAGATAGACCATTTATTTGTAAATGTGTATAGCCCTCAGACAGTGTAAATTTGAAGTGTTCTATTGGGAAAAAATAATTAAACTAAAAATATATTTGAGGTGGTGATGGTGATGTGCACCGCACCTCTGGGGTACCAGTTTGGAATCTATGACCTGGACAATGCCCGTGAAAAATGTGGCAAGAGTTTTTCTCAGATTTTCCCTTTCACATCCCAAAATGTACAGATTAAGTTAACTGGTAGTTCTTAAATAACCTTGCACTAATGAATGTTATGTGTTTGGGTCTCTCAATGGAATGATATTCCATCCAGGGCAGACCCCCTAATACCCTAAACTGGATAGAGCATTTTTGAAAATGGCTGGATGGACAAACTTTTTTAATGTCCTGCCTTTAATTCTTTATACAAAAAAAATATACTGTAACTAAAATGCTAAAGATTCTATGCATTTTATTGATCTGTGCTCGAGTCCTTCTCTAAACCTGCATGTAAATAAAACTTATGTGCAGTTTTATATTACACAGAAAGATCTAAAGCATCCTGAAACAAGTAAAGCATTTTGTAGCTGTTTATCCATAAGAGACCTGTCTCTTTAAAATCTTACTACTGAAGGTAGTACAAGACTAACACCATGTCTTTTTTTGCATGATGCAGGTTATATCATGCATTAGTGTTTTCATCACCTGTTGTATTTTATTAGCCATTGCCAAAGTAGGAGATTTAATAACAATAACAACAACAATTACATTTATAGAGTGCTTTTCTAACCTATTGAAAGTACTTTACATAGATATTGGGAAACATTTAAACCACCGGCAATGTGTAGCATCTACCTAAATAATGCAACGAAAGCCATGCTTGCGCCAGTATTCTCACTACACATTAGCTATTAGGTGGTGAGTGGGTGAGACAGATGGTTAGCCATTAAGGGACAGAAAATAATCACGGGGCCAGAATAACCAGGCCGAGGTTGCCAATTTTGCCAGGACATCAGGACATCCTACTTACTTTTTCAAAGGATGACCAGGGATGTTTTATAACCACAAAGAGTCAGGATTTGGTTTAACATCTCATATGAAGGATGGTGTCCATTTTTACAGCACAGTGTGTCCATCACTGCACTGGGGCATTAAGATCAATACATAGACCACATGGTAAGCATCCTCTGATGGACTCACCAACACCTCTTCCAGTAGCAACCCAAGCTTCCCAAAATGGTCTCTCATCCAGGTACTGGCCAGGCAAAAACAGGGTTAGCTTCAAGTGGGATATGTGTTCCGAAGTGCAGGTGATATGAATCATTTATAATGCCTGTGAGAATACCTTACACAAATGTGTGTACTTCTCCTTGATACTAACAAAAAGACATTACAAAAAGCACAAGTTGCAGTCAGACTAAAAGCTCAACTCACTTATTGGAGTTCCTACATCAATTCCTTACATGGCGGATTTCTATTACAATATACAGGTACATAAAAACATATATTAAAAAGTATATCATTTAAAATACAGGATGGACCAAACATTTTTTTTCTCTTTAAAGAAAAGGACAACTTGTGTCATGAGCTGTAGCCAAATACTACAGAGAGAAAGGATTAATTTCAAATTCCTGAGGATGATATAGTAACACTCAATATACAGCATGAAACATTACACTTTACCAAAACTCTGAATTTCTCCTCTTTTGACATTCCATTATACAGATTAATTAAGTTTTTCTTGATTGTTACCCTGCTGTATTAAACATTTTGATTGGGATTTATCAATCAGAGACAATGTGTAACATTTTCCTCTAGTAGTTTCTTGTATTGAACAGAATTCTGGTTACACTAAATAGCACCAATACCCCTAGGTTCTGAGGCTGCAAGTGAGCCTAAACTATCCCAGCCTCTCCATCAACCTCCAAACCTTGACTCCTACCCTTACATTCTTCTAACCCAGGGGTCAGCAACCTTTCAGCGGTGTCATGCTGAACCTATGTTACAATGTTGTTCCATTTGCCAACATAATTCTACCAATTTTGTTATATATAGTATCAAAATTAGTCGGGTTATAATGGGCTTCAAAAGTATATATTATTATACATATTATATACTTTTGGAGCCCATTACAATCGGATCTTATATTATTATTATTACTATACATAGGATCATATGTGAAAAGAATGTTGTGTCAAATTTTAATTTTCAACACATTTATTAAAAATTGTATTACAAATTATAAATTACAATTTTTTTCAATACAAAATATATTGTTTGAATAAGAAAATAGTTATCAAGAATTCTAATATGATTCATCATTCTTTATTATTAATTAGAGGTATTAATCAATTAATGTGAACCTTGTCCCTGTACCTCTTTGCTCAATTGCTCAAAAACAGGTGTGTAACTGGTCACTTTTAGCTCCACGTAGGCTTCTGAATGTTCAGGTGGTAGACAACTTCTTTTATAGCTTCACTTTTCTCATCTGAATTTTTAAATGTGGACTGATGTTTAGTTTGATAATGTCTTTATACACTTGACGTATGACACATGACACTTTCACAGTATAATGCACAAACAGTACAACAACAACATTTATTTATATAGCACATTTTCATACAAAAATGTAGCTCAAAAGTGCTTTACATGATGAACAAAGAGAAAAAAGACAAAATGAATAATTAAAATTAGGGAACACTAATTAACATAGAATAAAAGTAAGGTCCGATGCCTAGGAAGGACAGAAAAAACAAAAAACAAAAAAAAAACTCGAGACGGCTAGAGAAAAAAAAAAATCTGCAGGGGTTCCACGATCCTTTTGTTTATACAAATTCATATTCATTCATCCAAGGGTCTTGAAAAGAGCAAACACCATGTTTTTGTCTTTTATAGTCATTTTAGGTCAATATATTACTTAATAATAACAAGAGGTTTGTTTTAACGTACCACAGCCTGCACTGAACACATGGTTTCCCTTTATATGTAAGTCGCATGCGCAAAACGTAGGTGGGGACGCAGAGCTCAAACTCGTTTCTTTATGAACTACACTTGTCAAATTGTTCCTGGCTTCTTGCTGGACAGAGGTTGGTTCTTTATACTGTACTTAGACCTTTGGAAATCCTCTTTTAATAAAATATTAATATTCAACTCTCGCACTGAGAAATAATGGCTCTTACAATACAAACATTAAGAACTGTCCATCTGTTGTAACCCACATAACAGAATCGGTTGTCCTTATAACATTAACAGGTTCGTAATATAGTAGAGGGAGGTGGGCACCAATGAGGAGGGGATTTTGTTTTAGTTCACTTGTTACCTGTGGTTTCATCCAGCATAGCACTATTCAAATTTAAAAATTCAAACCAAAACTTGGTTACGATAAAATTATTGAGTGCAAAGTTCTATTTTTTAAATTTCTTTAATAAAAAAAAAAGTTTGATTACATAAAAAGAAGATTATTTTTTTTGATGAATGCCCAGAATGATCGAGACCAAATTTGCCACATTACAGATTTTAGAGATATGTAAACAATTACATATGTCTAACAATTAACTAATCATTTAGACATATTTTGGTGCACCCGATTCTATTCAGTTAAATTTTATTAAATGTGCATTTAACATTTTAATACGTTGTTGGTGTACCTGCGGTATTTCTCAAATGAGTTTTTTTGTATCCATTAATAAGGCAAGATAAAGATGAACTGTGTCTTAATATATTTTAAACCATTAAAACACGAAAAGGATCCACTCATAAGAGGCCTGGCAAGATCAGGTAAAAAGTGTTTAAAAATGTGTGAGGCTATGCAAACCTTTCCTTCTGAAGCTGTTCCTAAATAGAAACTGCCAATCAAGCTGACAAAACAAGGAAAAACAAGCAATGACTTTGTAATAATTGTGACAGTGATTGAGACAAACTACCAAGTTTAATTACCAAAGCTAAACAAAAAACAAAAAAAGTTATTTAGGGACAGCAGTCAATAGAGGGCATGGGAGGAAGCCGATAGCTATGTGCACTGGGCAATGTGGTAGATACATACAACACCACCACAAGTATGAAACATGACTAACATACCCATCATTGATTAGTGGTTTTATATAGTGGTGAGATGCTCAAAAATACCTTAAAAAATATGTCACACATCTAGTTTTATATGCATGATGCATACATTAGTTCAGGGTTTCTAATAGAAACTCACTGCCAAGACAATATGAGGTTCTTCAAAGAAGCCATAGCCAAAATAGTAGTATCTAGGTGTCTTTCTTTCAAGATGTCCACAACTATCAATATGACTTGAGGCCTTGTTGGGAATGAAAAAAAAATGTTAACAAGACAAGTCTGTAACCAGAACCTTTACATTTGTTGGTTAAAAGGGATGAACTATTAAACTAATATGTAATGACATAAATTAATCTTTTTATGCAACCACAAACCCCAGTAGTGAAACTCAGAATGACAATATAGAGGTTTAATGGCTCTGTCCTCAGAGAGTAGTTTCAGGTCTTTATTGATGGAATTATGTTAATGCAACAACTCATTAGTAAAGATAAAAGAGAGCAATAGAACTGGAGTCATTGGCATGAAGGGGAAGGAAGCATAGATAATGATATTGTACATGCGATCAAGTGGAAAAAGGTAAACCGAACCTTCAACACTTTTGTCTGGTAAAAAAATTTTCTAGCAAATTAGCTTTGGATTATATCTGCAATTGTGTCCTGGGTGGCAAGCTGTATTGCTGAAAATAGGGATATTATTAAAAGATAAAAAAGACATGTCTGATGTGCTGGTATATACTGTAATTGGAATCTCCCAAAACCAGTTTCTTACGAGTTGTTATTGACTAGAGATCCCTTGTAATAGCACAGTGAAGTTTACATTAACATTGTATTTTTTATTATAAAAGTTCTATGGAAGCTCTATTTAAAAATATGACCCATCTTCATCTATCCAATTAATGTATCTACTTTCCTTGGGTAGTGGAAAGCTATTATCTGTCCTATTAGCAGCAGAATTAAGGAAGAACCAGTCCTAGACAGAATGCTGGGCATATACACACAAATGCACACTTGCTGACAGTTTTACTAGTTAGTTAAACTGGGATATATCCTGAACATGGGACAAAGTGTAGAGTCTAGCAAGTACTTATTTAATTTGGGAACTGAATCAAGTATTGTGAGCTATTAGTCCTAATCACTGCACTACCATACTCACTCAGTCATTTAAATAAATGAAATCAATCAAGTAATCCTCTTACACCAATTCTAAATCCTGTATTTATTTGCCTTAATAACTCACTGCACCCTATTTTAAAGTACAGTAGACCCCCGCAAAGTCACGGTTCAGGGTTCGTGGACTCAGTCGTTTGCGGATTTTTTCTTAGAACCTAACTATTAATTGTTAGCAGAAAGCGCAAATATCCTCCGCAATTTTTTATGGCTTTTTTGATGTGCTGTAGAGAGAACAGGAAGCAACCACTGAGGGAAAAGCGGTTTGGGATGGTGAAAGTAGTCAATCCGAGGGCGTTATTCATTTCTCCTTGCTGCTGATTGACTGCTGCCATGTGACGCGTCTCCAGGTGACTGGGTTTACCACCGCGGTTTGGGATGGTGAAAGTAGTCAATCCAAGAGCGTTATTCATTTCTCCTTGCTGATGATTGACTGCTGCTTTGTGACGCATCTCCAGGTGAGTGGATTTACCACCGCGGTTTGGGATAGTGAAAGCAGCCAATCCGAAAGCATTATTCATGGGGGCATACTGTATTTAGGGTTGAAACTATAAAAATAGGCATTTAAAAGGCATTATTTAACCACATCCAAAAGTCGTGGTTTTTCACAATTTGCGGGTGCTCTAAGAATGACCTTTTTCCTAATAATGCACCGTACTATTCATATGACGACTTAACATGAAAAAAATTGTTTTGTGAAATGCAATATAAAACCAGATTGCAGTGATTTTACTGTATATTTAATGTATAGTATTAATAAAATGTATTAGTTAATTTGTTTTTCTTCAGAAATACATACAAATATATGTCAGACTATATATACAAACAGGTTTAAAATCCTGCTGCTAAATTTCTGATTCCTGAAAACTTTGTAAGCTATCTGCATTGATTTCCTAATTCTTTCAGAAACTCCTTCAGAACTCCATTATTTGACAACTGAGTTGATATCGATTACCAAGCATATACATTTGAGATACCAGAGTTTACTAAAGTCAGCCTTTTCACTGCTCAAAAGCCTCATAGTTTGTTTTCAGAAAATAATGTTTCAGCTTTTCTGTACTCTCTCTCTGGAATTCTTTCCTAACATGTTTGTTTTTTCCCCTTTCTTTCTACTTAGAATCCAAATTCACTCAAGCATGTCTATTCTCTGTTGAATTGCTCTACTGACTTTCTTCTCATTTAACTCATCCTCTCGTGTTATAAACCTCTTTGAATTGCTATATCGACTATTTCATTATTTCTTTTTTGCTCTTAAGTGCCCACAATGTCCTTTTCATCTTTGGCTGAATGGTGAACTGTCCTGTAAAAGATTATGTGATACACTTCCTTATGAAAAGTGGTATTTAAAGTAAAAATGGATTGAAAGAGTGATTATAAATGTAAACTGCTCTCTTTCTCATGGGTGGGTGCTGATTTGAATTTAGTTTTGTCAAGTTTCACTTACTTGTACGAAATGTTACTTGTTTTTAATAAATTTAATAAAATATAAAAAAATGTAAACTGTAAGAAGCTTGACAATACAGGAGAACCTCTGAGAAAAGCTGCTGATGCTCCTGTTTGAGAGAAGCCAGAAGTGGCAATTTCAGTAACTAGAAAGGATGCCCCATGGGAAAGAACTATGAGAGGCACTTCAGGCATGCACCACAAAGAGGAACCATAGAGGGAGTCCCAGAAGATGTTGGTTAGATGTTATCACTCAGTTTGTCTTGCTGTCCCTGTAAATTCAATAAAAGCAACTACAGAAGAGAAGTCTGGTCATTCCTCTTCAGCATGTTAAAAAAGTAATTGTCATGGACATAAACACTACTCCAAACAAGTGAGTATTTGTTTCAGTTATTAAACTTTTAAAAATACGGCAGAGCCAGAAATCTAATCTTAGCACCTTAGTATACATTGTCACACACATGTGCTTGGGAGGCAGTCTAAGGCCAGATTTATACTTCACGCGACGCATGCTGCAGCGGACGCTCCTGCTACGCAAGCATTATACTGTTTATACTTGCGCGTGTACTTTACATAAATCTGGAGGAATCCGTAAGGTGGCAGTGCGAGATATTATCACGGGGAGAACAGGTTCGGCTTTGCTGTGTTGTGAATTGCCTGGAACACCCATTAAACTCCAATGACACCTTACCGCAATATCTCTGAAAAGAATGTTTAATGATTAAATCCATCAGTCCAGGGATTTGTCCATTTCAGATAGTATTGGGCACGAGGCTGAAACAATCCCTGGACGAGGCATCAGCTCATCGCAAGGTGAATACAAGCACACACATACACGCTGGCGTCATTTTAGTGTAACCAAATCTGCATAATTTTGGAAGGAAACCGGAGCACACTGTGGAAACCTAGCAGGAAAACATGTAAGCTCCAGGCGGGGAATATCAGCGACGTGACTTCCTGTAAAACAGCAGCGCTAACGCTCCGCCACCATGTCACCCCCATGTGTGTCATTATTAACAGTATTCATTATTTAAACTAAATTACCGATTTATCTGTAAAATGTAACATACATACTGTACTTCAATGCACTTCATCATGAAAGTGACATCAAGTATAAATCTAAGGATTCTAAATGTGCAGAGAGTTGGAATATCATACATTTAATATGCTCAGTGTGGCGATCTATTGCTGTTTGCCACTGCTGTCAGTACCGGAGAAAGCACTAGAAAAAGACGGCACAGAAGACGGTATGAGAGACTTTTAAAATATACCGTATTGTGTCATTACGATCTGGAATATGTGACGCTTGAATATCAAAGCACCATGAATGCATCTGTATGTCGGCATTTTGCTTCACCACTTCGAACCATTCACCAAACATCGAAGCGCGCATATCGTTCTCGTAGGATCTGCAAAGCAGCTTTCTGTCACATGTAGATAGTAACCAGAGACTCTGACATCACATTCCAACTTTTAGCACACTGCGCCCCCAGACTTTTTGCTGGTACTGCAACTTGCGTACGCGTCGCGTTAATTTCTGAGGACCTGCTCAGAGGACGCATCAAATGAACGCTGGGAACGCGTGGCAACCATGATGCGGGCCCATATGCGTTCTGAGCGTGAAGTATAAATAAGCCCTAAGGGCTTAACTGGGAGTAAAATGCATGGATTGATGAACAGTATTAATGTCTTTTCTCAATCTTCCACAAAGCACCAGAAAGGAAAAACAGTTAAGACATCACCCACTTCCGCTTGTTCATCATTCCATCTTGCAGAAGTCATTTCTGACTGAGATCCCTCCCCTTTCTGTCCTCTACCTATAAAAATCCAAGCATTCATTCTGTTGATCAGTCTGTATTCTGACTCAGCCTTATAGGATTACTCGCCGTTTCTTTTTTTTGCCACAGTACATGGGGTGGACTCCCCAAACCTTTATCTTTGTTGTTTGTATTTTCTTCACAACACATTATCTATTATTAGTGCACGCTGAAAAAAAGTTTATAACAGAACAAAACAAAAGTTATTCTGAGTTAATAAATGGAATGAATAATTCCAAATAACCAAATGCAATGTATGTAGAGGTTCATGAGGAGTATCAGGTCCATATGTTTCAAAGACAAATTTGCATCAGTGAAGAAGAACAAAGAGCATAGCCAGTGAAGGAAATGATGCATAAATTGGAATTTAACTACTTTTACACCCTATCAACAACATGAATTAATTGGAAAGTTGCAACTTACCCCAAAAACCCTAAACAGGGACAGTGATTCATTCTGACATAACAAAAACTGTCTCACATGTTGTATATATGGTTGATATAAACCATGAGTCATCATAAAACACAATAATAGGCTTATGGTGCTAAAATAGAAACATTTCTATACTAAAGTCAAGATAGGCAAGCCATGACAAACACAAGACAAAAAGCATGTTTAGTAATGTGATAAAGAAAATAGTTCAACCTAGAATTATATTAAGTACAAAAACTTCACAGTATTATTGTAGTAACTGAAGTGACCACATTTCCTCCTTTTATTTTAAATTACTTGTCATATATTTAAAGGGTGAAGGGGTTTCTAAGTAAAGAATTGTATAACTTCCAAAACTACAATGCTATGTCTAATTAGATAAAGAAAAATCAAGTGACTGACTAAAATAATAATTCCCTTAACCCATTTCTGTAAAAAAATGATAGATAGATAGATAGATAGATAGATAGATAGATAGATAGATAGATAGATAGATAGATACTTTATTAATCCCAGGCTGATAATTTCCATCTGTGGACAATTGCAATACAATAAACATCTGAAAATCTTTCCTACTTTATGCATTCTTTCTCCATGAACATGATGAAAAAAATATTTGATTAAGTAATTAACTTCATAGTACTAGACACACAAAAGCACTGGATTATTGTCATTTTGTGAAACCATATTAAATATACCGAATTTGTACAGTATTTCTATACTTACCATGTATTCCATGCATTTAGTTTCATTCTTTTCTTCACCATTAGGGTGGTTTTGACAATATACTAAGCAAGGCAAATCAACTTCCCTATCCCTAGCCACAGATTATAGTCTAATCTGGGGGAATTTCTACTATGAAATTAATCATTGTGCATTTTCTTAGATACAATCTAACTTACTCCAATCCAATTCAAAGATGAAGGGGTCTTATCAAAGTAAACAATACAAGAAAATACTTTCTTTACTATGAAATTCTTTGCTGTGTACAGTGCACTTAAATATCAAGTACAGTGGACCCTTGACTTACGAACTCAATTCGTTCGCGAGGGCTGGTTGTAACTCAAGTTGGTTGTAAGTCAAGACTATTTTTCCCATAAGAAATAATGGAAATACCCATAATGCGTTCCGAACCTCCCACAGCAACACTTACTTAACCTTTTCATAATAAAAAAAGGGTTGTATAATGTGCATAATTTACCAAAACACCAATAATTTTTCTAATGTACTAACCAAAAAGTAATAAAAAGTGCCTAGCCTACCAGAAACAACAATTCATACTGTACTCACCATTTAATTTGACATCTTTGGGCTGCAGGAAGGGAGGAAGAGGAGAATGAAACTGAAGGCTTTTTAAAGGCTTTCTTTAACTTGCGCTCAGGCATTTGCAATCATTTCAATAGCTTCTTTTGCGTTAATTTTAATCTCCTCCTGCCTACAAGTTATTCTGACGAGAATTTTTCTCAGCATGTCCTTGCGATGATACAAGGAACTGTTTCTGAACTCTTCTGAGACCCCCCCCCCCCACTCAATGGGAACGGCGTGCTGAAGTGCGTCCTGAAGCGCGATTGCCGCGACTGTGGAAGCTTGCTTGTCTATTGCCGGGCAGAGATATCACATGCATATCACCCATCGATATCTTTTCTGTTTGCTTTGGCTGAGAGACTCAGCACAGCTTTAAGCCGGCTTTTGCCCCAGCAACAGATAAACAGTCTTCCATACGGAGTTTGGACTTTGGCATGTCTTCTAGTTGGGGGAGGTCCCAAGAGAGTTTACAAACCTGACATTTTATTGAATGAGTGCCGCATTAATAGGAATGTTTCTGTTTGTTTACAATCGCGCAAGCGGATACACGTGACCGCATTCAGGTCGTAACGCAAGATGTTGGTCGTAAATCAAAATAAAAATTTTGGTCGTAAATCAAGTTGTTCGCATGTCAAGCCGGTCGTATATCAAGGGTCGACTGTACTTCTTAAATTAAGTGTTACATTTTTGTAATCCTGCAAATCAAAGCTAGATCTGACTTTGGCTGCAACTATAAATGTATTTCTGCAAATAATACAAACAACAAAACTGATGAATATGTGTTGCCTTGGGGAACTCCTTTTTCCTACTGTCCCCAGACACATGCATTGCAAAAAATTACATGATATATCAGCATAACACCAGTGTGACATCTCTTCACTACAAAAACTGAGACATCAATGCAATAAACATACTTTAGAGAATCAATAAATTATTCCTTTGTGCAATTAAATTCATATGTGGATTAGGGAGTTGGTGATACTTCTGTTTTTCCAAACACAGACCAGCTACTTCCTGACATTTTCTGTTCCAGCTGCTCTGAAAATCATAGTCTGGCAAGCTGAAGCAAGCCTCCTGGGGTTAGTTTTCACAACATAAATGTAGTAGGCTGGAGATTTCCAGGAAAGATACAGTTCAAAAACACAGGCAAACTTTCGCCTTCAAAAGTAGAAAAGCAAACAAATATGATATTTAGGAAAAGGAATTTGGTGCTGACACATCATTTACTTCATTCACAATTATTAAGGCAGCTGCCATACTCTGTCCTACATTTAATTTCAACTGAAAATCATGCTTTTTATCACTTTTTAGGGAAAAAGGCAGAAAGGAATACAAAAAAACCCCAAAAAACTATGTGATTTGAAATGAACCCTCACACACAACAATAGTGATGAAGCACTGATGCATTGTCACCAATATCTTGAGGCAATTTGAATTTTGCTACAGCTCATCCCCAACGATTTAAAATTATTCATGTTTTAAATAAAACTTCAGCTAGAGTACAATGAAATGGGCTATATACTGTATTCTTAATAAGCCTTTTTAGTATATGTTGTATGATACATTTTTCCACACAAGAAAAGGGTATCGACAAGGCATTGTTCCTTAACAGCTTTCTGGAAGCATACATGTCACATTTGCTTTTTATGCTAAGTAGCCTTCTTTTCAGTTTTTCAGTGCAAGATGGCACAGTGCAATTTTTTTGGGCAGTTACCGATTCAGTTGTCTGTTCACCTTTACAGATAGGAAGGATTTTGAGTTACAAAACACACAGTTAAATTCCAACTGGTCCTACAGCTGCCTCACTGTTGGTGCATTCACACTTCCCAAGATAACACTGGCTAGGTGCCAGTGTGAATGGGGTCTTAATTGCTTTCCAGCTGATAACACAATTAATTCATAAGTGTTAGGCTAGACCGGCCTTGCTTTCTCAAGATATCTGGCAGGTGGTCTGCCAGTCTACTTATTCTAAAACGACTTAATCAAGTCTCCCAATTTGATGCCTATATGATGCCACAAGTAGAAAACCTCCTCAAGCAGCTAGGACAGACTGAATATTTGACCACACTTGACATGACTAAGGGGTACTGGCAGATTCTTTTAACAGACTCCACAAAGACTAAGACTGTGTTTAGCACCACTAGCAGTCACTAGCTACCCCAAACCTTTTTGTGACTCTTTATGTCTTATTATTATGACAGTATACAGTATTTGAATTTACAGATAGTAGTATATACAAGGAAGAGTATGCAGATGTGAATATTGATCAGTAACTAAATATATGATATAGATACAGACATGAAATATGTTTATGTACAGAACAGATATATATATATATATATATATATATATATATATATATATATATACAGTATATAAACAGGTGAAAATATACATACAGAACGGTCAGAAGTTATTGATATAATACAATTCTCAGTATTTTGTAAGAGTGCAGATGCAAAGACTAAAATTGTTAAGTTGAACTTTGGTAGGGCAAATTTTGGCCAGATGCAACAAAGTCTAAGCAGGATACACTGGGATAAGCTTTTAAGTGTAGAGACAGTCAAGGAGCAGTGGAACAGGTTTAAAAATGATTTACATGTAATGCAGGATAGATACATAGGCTACCCAGATATGGAATTAACAGGAAATTTTAAAAACTCCATAGTGAGTTAATAAAGATTTAAAAAAGAAGCTGCAAAGGAAAAAACTACTATATAAGGCATACAAGACTAATGACTGCAAAGTGAATCATACAGCATAATGAGAACATGAGAGCAACCATTAAGAAGGATATCAGGGAGGCTAAAAGACAGCTGGAGAGGAATATAGCAGATAAGGCGAAAGAAGACCCTAAGAGATTCTTTCAGTATTTTAGTAGTAAAAGAACAGTCAAGGAGGAGGTGAAGTGCATCGGTAATACTAAAGGAGAATTAAAAGATACAGACAACGAAATAGCAGATGCCCTAAACGTACATTTTTCTGAGGTCTTCACAAGTGAGCAAGTGGATAATCTACCAGAGGTAAATGTGACTACTAAAGGAGGTACTGAAGGATTTGGAAATTGTAGAGGGAGAAGTACTGCTCAGATTAAATAGGCCGAAATAGAGCAAATCACCAGGACCAGATAATATTTAAACTCGAGTTCTTAAGGAAGCTAGTGAGTACATATTTAAATCCTTGACATATATTTTTAGGAAGTTAATGCGCACTGGAGTGATTCAGAAGGACTAGAAAATGGCAAATATCATCCAATTATATAAAAAGGGTGACAGGGCAGATCCAAGCAACTATAGGCCTGTAAGGGTAACATGCATCACAGGAAAATTAATGGAAGGAATTATTAAGGATGAAATTGAGCAACACCTTTCAAGGACAAGAGTTATTAGGAACAGCATGGGTTCAGAAGAGGGAGATCATGTTTTACTAACATGCTGGAATTCTATGAGGAGGCAACAAAAGTATATGATAAAAGTGGAACATATGATATTATTTATCTTGACTTTCAGAACGCATTTGATAAGGTGCTACATGAGAGGTTGGGCATCAAGCTAAAAGAAGTGGGAGTTCAGGGTGATGCTTTTAGATGGGTGCAGAATTGGTTCAGATACAAGAAGCAGAGGGTGATGGTGCGAGAGACCTCATCAGAATTGGCTGATGTTAAGAGTGGTGTTCCACAGGAGTCAGTGCTAGGGCGGCTGCTAATTTTAATACACATAAATGATTTAGATAGGAATACAAGTAACAAGCTGGTTAAGTTTGTAGATGATACCAGGTGGATTAGGAGAGAATTTGGAATCCGTTGTATCATTACAGAAGGACTTGTATAGCATAGTTTTTTTTTTTTGTTTTTTTTTATATTTTATTAATTTTTATTGTGAGCATTCCATACAAATAGATCAATTTATAACCAAACAAATTAAAGACAAATCAAACCCCACCCCTGAGAAGGAGAGCTTAGCTAAAGGAGAATTGCTTAGGGCTTTTTAATAAGACAACAATAAGCAAAGGAAAGGGAGAAATAAATATATTTGTAAATAAGAGATGGAGAAGGGAATTAAATGCGGTAATAGTTATTTCTCTTATTCTAAAATAATATTGATCAGATCCTGCCAGGTTTTGAAAAAATTTTGTACAGATCCTCTAACTGAGAATTTGATTTTTTTCCAATTTCAAATAATATAAAACATCGATTTCCCACTGACATATCAGAGGAGAGTTAGGATTCTTCCAATTTAACAGAATAAGTCTGCGTGCCAAAAGTGTAGTGAATGCAATCACCGTTTGCTTGTCCTTTTCCACTTCAAGTCCGTCTGGAAGAACACCGAACACAGCTGTTAGTGGGTTAGGAGGGATTGTGACCCCAAGGCTGTCTGAAAGGCACTTGAAAATTTTTGTCCAAAATGATGTTAAATTGGTGCAGACCCAGAACATGTGACCCAGTGAGGCAGGAGCTTGGTTGCAGCGTTCGCAGCTTGGATCTTGCCCTGGAAACATTTTGGACAGTTTTAAGCGAGACAGATGAGCTTGATACATAATTTTAGTTGAATAATTCTATGCTTTGCGCATATGGAGCTCGAGTGAATTCTCTGCTTTGCTACCTTCCACTCCTTTTCTGATATATTGATTAAGAGATCTTCTTCCCAATGTCCTTTCAGATCTTTGAAAGGTAGGGACTCTAATAGGATTTATATAATGTGGAAATGGTGTTTAATTCCTCGGCATTGAGCAGTATTTTTTCCAGCATTGTGAAGGGTGCGAGGTGGGGAAAATCGGCCAAATTCTGTTTAACAAAATTTCTAATTTTAAGATAGTGAAAGAAATGTGTAGCTGGGAGGTTGAATTTTGAACGTAATTGTTCAAAAGATGCAAATATGTTATCTATATAAAGATCTCTGAGCATTTTGATCCCAAAACTTTTCCAGGTATTAAAAACTGGATAAGTTTGCGAGGGTTTGAAAGAGGTGGTTTTCTTGCAGAGGTGCCACCAATAAAAGATTTTCCATCTTAAAATGGTTTCTAAATTGGTTCCATATTCTAAGTGAGTAAAGCACAATTGGGTTATTAGTATATTTGCGATAACTTGCATTTATTAGAGAGCAGAGCAGGGAGTATAAAGTACTACAGGATTTTACTTCTATTGCGGACCAAGCCTGTGTATGTTCATTTATTTGTGTCCAGGTTTTTATGGCTTGTATGTTTGCTGCCCAGTAATAAAACTGAAAGTTAGGTAGAGCCATGCCACCTTCTGCCTGAGGTCTTTGTAGGGTTGCTCTTCGGATACGTGGATGTTTTGAGTTCCAAATGAATGAGGTTATTGTTGAATCTAATTGCTTAAAAAATGATTTATTGATATATATTGGATGTTTTGAAATAAAAAAAGAAGTTTAGGAAGGATATTCATCTTAACAACGTTAATTCTTCCGGCTAGAGTGAGATGAAGGGTTGACCATCTATCCAGGTCTTGCTTAATTTTTTCCATACAGACGGCAAAATTTTGTTGATAAAGAGCTTTATGTTTACTTGTGATATTTACCCCTAGGTATTTAAACTGATCTGCTATGGTAAAAGGTAGTGTGTCCAATCTGATATTATATGCTTGTGAATTCACTGGAAAGAGTATACTTTTATTCAGATTAATTTTTTTTTTTTTTTTTTTGTTCTTTATTTCACCTTATACAATTTCTTGTATTAGGAATTTGGTAGTTTTCGCATACCCCTTGGGGTCAGAGCGCAGGGTCAGCCATTGTACAGCGCCCCCTGGAGCAATTACAGGTTAAGGGCCATGCTCAAGGGCCCAGCAGAGCAGTGGCCCTTTTGGCAGTGACGGGGATTTGAACCGGCAACCTTCGGGATACCAGCGCAGCTCCTTAGCCTCAGAGCCACCACTCCGCCCCAATTTTAAGACCAGATATCTTTTTGAAATTCTGTTAGTGCTTTTAGAACTGCAGGGACAGTGTTTTCTGGGTCTGATATATATAAAACCATATCATCTGCATATAGAGAAATTTTCTGTTCCAGTCCTTCTCTGACAATCCCCTTTATCTGATAAGAATTTCGGCAGTGAACCGCCAGTGGTTCAATGGCGATTGCAAACAGCAGTGGTGACAAAGCACATCCTTGTCTGGTGCCACGTTCTAGCTTAAAGTAGTCTGAGCAAATGTTATTAATACAAACTGAAGCTTCTGGATTGGTATACAGTAGTTTGATCCATGCACAAATATCCGTGCCAAACCCAAATTTCTCCAATGCAGTGAAAAGATAGTTCTATTCAATCATATCAAATGCTTTTTCTGCATCTAATGATAGTAATATCTCTGGGGTGTTTGATTTTGCTGGTGAATATATAACATTAAACAAGCGTCGGAGATTGGAAGATAGATGTCGGCCTTTAATAAATCCAGTTTGATCCTGTGATATTACTGAGGGCAGCACTTTCTCCATCCTTCTAGCTAGAATTTTTGAGAGTATCTTAACATCATTATTCAGGAGTGAAATTGGTCTGTATGATGCACATTGTAACAAGTCCTTATTTTGTTTAGGAAAGCGGTGATTAATGCTTGTCGAAATGTTTGAGGTAGTATTTGGTTGTCTCTAGCTTCTGTAAATGTTGCCAATAAGAGGGGAGCTAGCTGAGTGGCAGAATTTCTTGTAAAATTCTACGGGGTAACCATCAGGGCCTGCTGATTTCCCGCTTTGTAGTGACTTTATAGCATCTAGTAATTCTGTTAGCGTTAGAGGTTTATCCAGTTCCTCAGCACTTAAAGCATCTATTTGTGGTGTCTGTAATGTATCCAGAAATGCATTAGATTGTGTGTTGTCTTCTTTGAGCTCAGTAGAATATAAGGATTTATAATAATCTCTAAATGTGTGCATTATATTTTTATGGTCTATAATTTCTTCTCCATTCGTGTTGGTAATTACTGGTATTGCATTGCGAACTTCTTGTTTTGTGAATTTGTTGAGCTAAAAGCTTATTAGCTTTTTCTCCGTGTTCATAGTAATGATGTCTAGCCTTATAAATAAGTTGTTCAGTTTCTTTAGTTGTTAAGATGTTAAGTTCTGTATGCAGGGCTTGCCTTTTCCTGTGGAGAGCTTCGCTTGGACGCCTGGCTTGTTCTTCATCTATTCTAGTAATTTTGCTTCTTAGCTCTGATATTTTCTTGGTTTCTAATTTATTTCTATGGGAAACAAATGAAATAATCTGTCCTCTTAAGAAGGCCTTTAGAGTTTCCCAGAGTGTTCCTGCGGAAACCTCTGTGGGAGTGTTTGTCTCTAGGAAGAAGCTGATTTGTTTGGATATAAATTCTGTGCAGTTCTCGTCTGCCAGTAGAAGAGGATTAAGGCGCCATCTGCGAGGTGAGTGTGAGGGGCTTATTGATTTTAGCTCCAAGACTAGAGGTGCATGGTTGGAGATAACAATTGTGTCGTATTTGCATGATTTAATTGTAGACAAGAAATTATTATCTATAAAAAAATAATCAATTCTTGAGTAGCTAAAATGCACTGGTGAGTAGAACGAATATGTTCTTGAGTTTGGTTTAAGAAACCTCCAGGGGTCTGATAAGTTGTGATCATTTAAAAACTGTGTAATTGTATTTGCAGTATTAGATATCGTCCCCCCTGACACAGGAGTCCTATCTAAGAGTGGATTTAAAAACACAATTAAAGTCCCCAGCCATTATAATTTTATGAGTGTTCACATTGGGAATGGATGCAAATAGATTTTGCATGAATTCCTTATCATCAGCATTGGGTGCATAAACATTTATCAAAATCATTTTACTGTTATATAAGTTGCCCATGACCATTACATATCTCCCTTCAGGGTCCGATACTACATCTGATGCTACAAATGGAACTGTTCTGTGTATGAGAATTCCCACCCCTCTAGTTTTCTTTATAAAGCTAGAATGGAACATTTGGCCAGTCCAGTCTTTTTGTAGTCTGAACTGATCCTTGCTTAGTAAGTGGGTCTCCTATAAAAATACTATTTTAGCGTTTAAGCCTGTTAGGTGAAAGCATACTTTCTTTCTCTTTAATTCGTGATTCAGGCCTTTTAACATTCCAGCTCACAAGTTAACTGTCCCATCATGGAGACATTGATTCTGAGTTTTTAATGTCATTTTATAGTCTTAACTGGTAATGAGGCAGTTTCAATCTTAGTTTAAAATTTCCCCATGAGTTATTGCATTTTAGCATATTGTTGCATTGATATTTATAGTTATAGGGATTAGAAGAATAGATTAGATATAGCCTGCTCTTCTTCTCTCCCCCCATTATCCCCCCATCCCCCCATTTTGCCTCCCCACATGAGGCTTGATCCCACTTCACGATGTCCCGGTCCTCTGACATATGAAGAGACAGAGCACGTCCAAAACAAAACAAACCCCACCCCGCAGAGGCCTTAGAGAATTAAAACAAACAAAGAGATATCTATTGCAGCTGAATTCTTAATACTATCTGCCGAAAATATAATCATTAACAATCTAAGCTTAAAATAATCTTCAGCAATTTTAAAAATTAAAATATTAAGATAAAAAAAAATGAACCCTGGGAATGATTTTAAAAAGTAGTCTAGGATAAACATGCTAATTCCTACTGTAATAGTATAATGTAATAGTATAAATAGTATACAGTAATCCCTCCTCCATCGCGGGGGGTTGCGTTCCAGAAGCCACCCGCGAAATAAGAAAATCCGCGAAGTAGAAACCATATGTTTATATGGTTATTTTTATATTGTCATGCTTGGGTCACAGATTTGCGCAGAAACACATGAGGTTGTAGAGAGACAGGAACGTTTATTCAAACACTGCAAACAAACATTTGTCTCTTTTTCAAAAGTTTAAACTGTGCTCAATGACAAGACAGAGATGACAGTTCAGTCTCACAATTAAAAGAATGCAAACATATCTTCCTCTTCAAAGGAGCAAAAAAATCAATAGGGCTGTTTGGCTTGTAAGTATGCGAAGCACCGCGGCACAAAGCTGTTGAAGGCGGCAGCTCACACCCCCTCCGTCAGGAGCAGAGAGAGAGTGAGAGTGAGAGAGAGAGAGACAGATAAAAAAATCAATACGTGCCCTTTGAGCTTTTAAGTATGCGAAGCACCGTGCAGCATAGTTAAAAGCTGCACACATATGCTGCACACAGAAGGTAGCAACGTGAAGATAATCTTTCAGCATTTTCAGACAAGCGTCCGTATCGTCTAGGTGTGCGAACAGCCCCCCTGCTCACACCCCCTACGTCAGGATCACAGATAGCACAAGAGAGAGAGAAAGAAAAGTAAGTTGGGTAGCTTCTCAGCCATCTGCCAATAGCGTCTCTTGTATGAAATCAACTGGGCAAACCAACTGAGGAAGCATGTACCAGAAATTAAAAGACCCATTGTCCTCAGAAACCCGCGAAGCAGCGAAAAATCCGCGATATATATTTAAATATGCTTACATATAAAATCCGCGATGGAGTGAAGCCGCGAAAGGCGAAGCGCGATATAGCGAGGGATTACTGTAAATAGCAATAAACCAAGTGTATGATGTTAAATAGTCTACTTTAAGGTAATAAAAAAACAAATCCTACTTTAATTACTTCCACACTTACGTCTATAACTCTGATTAAAACATAAACATATAATGTCCAGATAAAGAAAAGGATGTATAATTATAATACCAGTCTCTTTAAATTTGGATCCAGAGAGCAGATGACAGGTCCTTCCCATGCCTTGATAAAATACGGCTCCTTATTAACTTTCAAAAGAGTGTCTGAAACAGCTTCTTTAATTCCTTTTTGGCCTCTTCTTTGCTTGAAAAAAATATAATATTGATCTTGAACTTCCACTTTCAGTTTGGTGGGATACAAGAGGCTGTATTTGATATCGGCTTTCTGCAGCAACTTTTTAATGTCAAAGTAGGCTGCACGTTTTGCAGCTGTTGATGGTGAGAAGTCGGGGTAAATACGAAAAAGATTATTTTCAAATATAATTTCTTGCTTGTGTCTGAGAAGTGCCATCACATCAAGCTTACATCGTAGTCGCTCGAAGTGCACAATAAAAGACCTGGGTTTAAAGGTGCTAGAACTGTATGTGCGATAAGCAGCTGCTATCTCAATGTCGAGTTTAAAATCATCTCCAATTATTTTAGACAGTAATTCTACGGCAAATTTCATTGGGCTTGAGCCTTCTCGTTTCTCAGGTTTACCCTCAATTCTTATATTATTTCTTCTGTGCCCATCTTCCAGGGCCGCAAGTCTGTCTCCGAGTTTTTTGCATTCGGAATTCGCAGCTGTGGCTTTTTCATCGGCGTTAGACGCCAATTGTTCCGCTGTTTCAACTCGAGCCGTGAATGCCTGCTTAACGTCATCCAGCTGATCTGTAACGTCTTTAATCTGGTTGGTAAGCATTTTCAGTTTGAATCTATTTTCTTCGATGTGTTCTTCTAATTTCTCTAATTTCTCAAACATGCCTTTAAAGTTCACGTATAGCATACAGGTTTGGGCAGATTTGAGGAAGATGAAATTTAAGGTCAGTAAATGTAAAGTATTACACATAGGAAGTAAAAATGTTAGGTCTGAATACACAATGTGCGAGTCAGCAAAGCTAGAGTACACCTTGTGAGAAGGATTTAGGAGTCATAGTGGACTCTAAGCTATCAACTTCCAGACAGTGTTCAGAAGCCATTAAGAAGGCAAACAGATTGTTAGGTTATATAGCACGATGTGTGGAGTACAAGACCAAGGAGGTTCGGCTCAAGCTTTATAATGTACTGCTGCAGCCTCATCTGGAGTACAGTAATCCCTCGCTATATCGCGCTTCGCCTTTCGCGGCTTCACTCCATCGCGGATTTTATATGTAAGCATATTTAAATATATATCGCGGATTTTTCGCTGCTTCGCGGGTTTCTGCGGACAATGGGTCTTTTAATTTCTGGTACATGCTTCCTCAGTTGGTTTGCACAGTTGATTTCATACAAGGGATGCTATTGGCAGATGGCTGAGAAGCTACCCAGCTTACTTTTCTCTGTCTCTCTTGCACTGACTTTCTCTGATCCTGACGTAGGGGGTGTGAGCAGGGGGGCTGTTCGCACACCTAGACGATACGGACGCTCGTCTAAAATGCTGAAAGATTATCTTCACTTTGCTATCTTTTGTGCAGCTGCTTCCTGAAACGACATGCTGCCCGGTGCTTCGCATACTTAAAAGCTCGAAGGGCACGTATTGATTTTTGACTGAAAAACAAACTCTGTCTGTCTCTCTCTCTGTCTGCTCCTGACGGAGGGGGTGTGAGCTGCCGCCTTCAACAGCTTTGTGCCGCGGTGCTTCGCATACTTAAAAGCAGCCCTATTGATTTGTTTGCTTTTCTCTCTATCTCTGTGACAGCCTGTGCTCCTGACACGCACTCCTTTGAAGAGGAAGATATGTTTGCATTCTTTTAATTGTGAGACGGAACTATCATCTCTGTCTTGTCATGGAGCACAGTTTAAATTTTTGAAAAAGAGACAAATGTTTGTTTGCAGTTTCCTCCGGGCGCTCCAGTTTCCTCCCACACTCCAAAGACATGCAGGTTAGGTGGATTGGCGATTCTAAATTGGCCCTAGGGTGTGCGTGGTGTGTGGATGTGTTTGTGTGTGTCCTGCGGTGGGTTGGCACCCTGCCCAGGATTGTTTCCTGCCTTGTGCCCTGTGTTGGTTGGGATTGGCTCCAGCAGACCCCCGTGACCCTGTGTTCGGATTCAGCGGGTTGGAAAATGGATGGATGGATGTTTGTTTGCAGTGTTTGAATAACGTTCCTGTCTCTCTACAACCTCCTGTGTTTCTGCGCAAATCTGTGACCCAAGCATGACAATATAAAAATAACTATATAAACATATGGTTTCTACTTCACGGATTTTCTTATTTCGCGGGTGGCTCTGGAACGCAACCCCCGCGATGGAGGAGGGATTACTGTACTGTGTGCAGTTTTGGTCTCCAGGCTACACAAAGGAGATAGCAGCACTAGAAAAGGTCCAGAGAAGAGCAACTAGGCTGATTCCAGGGCTACAGGGGTTGAATTATGAGGAAAGATTAAAAGAGCTGAGGCTATACATTTTAAGAAAAAAGATTAAGAGGAAAAAAAAACATTCACTTATCAACAGAAAAATTATTTTCAGTTAAACTAAAAAGCTAAAATTTGGCAGGCTTGTACATCTGTGTATTATGTATTCGCTAAGAAAGGACATTTTGATATATAAGTATCTATCAGTAAAAACATTCCCCTACAATACAAAAACTAAACACTACAAAATCTATAAAATGCACTGGCTGATTTGATTGAAGTTTATTGATATTGGAGAAAAAAGAATTATTATTACTAGCCAACCCACCAAAAAATGCTTGTATGGTTGAAAATAATAAACTAGCCAACCCGCGGCGTAGCATACACCGCATAATTATTTATTGATGGGTGAACACTTCCTGAACAACACAGTTGTCCAAATGGGGAGGGTTTGAGGATACGACTGTGAGTGAATGAAAAGATGAAACTCTGGAGAGAGCAACATACAACTGTCCGTGACTGAAAACTGGGTTTGGCAGATACAGGCATATCGTTTTGAAAGTTTGTCCCTGTGCCTTATTAATTGTCATTACAAAGGCCAATTTAACAGGAAATTGTCTGCGTGTAAAAGTAAAAGGCAAAATTGAATCTGATAGGGTCAGGGATATCCGGGGAATAAGGACAGTTTGTGAGGTAGGAGCTGCGATAGTTTTACACTCCAGTACATTGCAGTGAATGCTGGTAACAGTCCGTCTAGTGCCATCACAGAGACTTCTTGCTGGCATGAGGTTTCTGAGAAGCATGACGACTGAACCTATTTTAATTTTGAGTTTATGCAGAGGCATGCCAGTGGGAGTAAGACTTAAGAAATTCTTCAGGGAATGAAACTTGATCTGCGGGATCGTCTGTGACGATGGAAGCAACGCTGGTGAAAGTTACTTCATCAGTAGGGATAAGTTTCAGTACTTGTTCATTAAGGTGTAGCGAATCTTCGTTGGTGACACTTAATATAACTCGCGTACTGAGTTGTTCCGGAGTCACAGTTGAGAAACACTTTTTTAATTTTAATTTTAGTTTTAAGCACAGAGGAAAAAAAAAAGAACATTTGAAACATCCGTAATGTAATAAACCACCAAGAAAAGTAACATTGCAACAATGCACGCTACGAACCGATCTCTGTAAACAGAAGTGAGAACAAAATCAAGCCCGGTGCATTCTTTAACTGCCTTCTCTGCCATATGCGTCCAGCCCCCTCTCTCTCTCGTGTGTGTGTGTGTGTGTGTGTGTCTCTCTTTCTCACATGCCTCTGTGTGTGTGTGTGTGTGTCTGTCTGTCTCTCTCTCGCACACGCCTCTGTGTGCATGTCTGTCTGTCTGTCGCGCACACGCCTCTGTGTGCATGTCTGTCTGTCTGTCGCGCACACGCCTGTGTGTGTGTGTGTCGTGTGTGTGTGTGTCTGTCTGTCGCGCACACGCCTGTGTGTGTGTGTCGTGTGTGTGTGTGTCTGTCTGTCGCGCCTCTGTGTGTGTGTGTGTCTGTCTGTCTCTCTCTCACCTCTGTGTGTGTGTGTGTGTGTGTGTGTGTCTGTCTGTCTGTCTGTCTGTCTCTGTCGTGTGTGTGTGTCTGTCTCTGTCGTGTGTGTTTGTGTGTGTGCGTCTGTCTCCCGCTGCACAGGGAGAGACTGAACACGTGTGGAAATCATCGGCGCGCATGGCTGCTTAGTGAATTATTGTTGGTGGGCAGGGCTCTGTGAGTTGGCGGGCGTGGCTCTGTCTTGCGTGCGTCTTGCTTGCCATGAACGGTTTCTGAGAAGCATGACAACTGAACCTATTTTAATTTTGAGTTTATGCAGAGGCATGCCAGTGGGAGTAAGACTGTTAATTAATTCTTCGGGGAATGATTAATTAATTCTTCGGGGAATGAAACTTGATCTGCGGGATCATCTGTGACGATGGAGGCAACGCTGGTGAAAGTTACTTCGTCAGTAGGGATAAGTTTCAGTACTTGTTCATTACGGTGTAGCGAGTCTTCGTTGGTGATGCTTAATATAGCTCGCGTACTGAGTTGTTCCGGAGTCACAGTTGAGAAGTCGATGTCACCATATAGTTGTTGAACGGGATCAGAAATAAAAGGAAAACAATGTGAAGTAAATGGACGTGGGAGGAGTGTTAGAGTTGGTGGGCGGGGCTCTGTCGTGCGACTTGGTGGATTATATGTAGAAAAGCAGCCGGAACCGAAAAGAACAATGAAAAGTCAACGTGGCTCAGAGGTGCATGTGGACTGTAGCAGAGACGAAAGCGACTGAGGCGGTGTTTGGTGAGGTGCTGCGTGCCTTGAGAGCGAGGGTGGACTCGGGAGGAGGGTTAGAGTTGGCGGGCAGGGCTCTGTCGTGCGTATCCCATGACGCAGGAGGAGGGTTAGAGTTGGCGGGCGGGGCTCTGTTGTGCATATCCCATGGTCTCTGTCTTGCATGCCATGGTCGGCTGCTTAGTGAATTGCTGGTGGGTGGGGCTCTGTGAGTTGGCGGGCGTGGCTCTGTCTTACGTGCGTCTTGCTTGCCATGGACTTAGTGAATTTTATATTATATATATATATATATATATATATATATATATATATATATATATATATATATAGATGATGTTAACATGCATGCCCTGGCCAGGAAAAAACACACAATCATCCTTTCAGCATACAGTCAGGTGAACAAATGATGCAAACCTGAATGTCTAGCAAGTGTGCTATAACCCTTGAGTGCTGGTGCCAGATGCTATGGGTGTGAGTGTTGGTGTTACTTCATCAGATGGGTGAACACAGGAAAGAAAGAAGTAAAAGCTGAAGAGGCATCCTCGGATCCAAGACAAAGAGGACAGTTATTCCAATTTAATATACTGTACATTCGCTCCTAAGGACTTTAAAAGAAGACCCTGGCCTCCAAAATTGTTTACATTTACATGAACTCAGAAGTAAGGACATGCACAGAAAAGATAGGCCAGGCAGCACACAATAAGTACACAACTATTCCAGTATATTGAAAACATCTGGAAAAGGGCAGAAACAAAAAGAAAAAAAGTGATAATCCCAGACATTTTTCACAGCCATCTGACAAATTCATTTTAGATTGTTAATTTAATTACATTTTGCTGTTAATTATGGAATTAAAAGCCTTGCTGAAAGATGCATTACATTTGAAAAGGCAGCCCATTTTCTAGCAGCAATTGGATAGAGGTGTGCTTTCTACATTGCACAGTTCAGTATAAACCTATTTTTCTGTTGCATTAAGTGGAGGTTTTATTTATTTCATTCTTGATAATTGCATTTAAGCTTGATGATACTAAATGTGAAAAAAATAACATGTAAAAAGATAATTATGCATATACAGAGGATGACAAACTGGTACTGTCACTTTATCAATTTCAAAGCCGCAACACAAGACATCAACATCAAAAACCTGAATGCTGCTGAACACAATGAGATCTTGGTCATTACTTCCATCTCCAAATATGCCGATATGTGAGGTGTGTGCCAATTGCAGAGATCTTAGATTCAAATGATAAGTTATAATAGGGTGAGCATATAATAAAATAAGAAAAAAGTGACGGCTGTTAAATGTAGTAGGAAACAGAGCATGCACCTTGAAACAGGCTGCTCAACCTTTGTTTCTTAACTGCATACCCGAGTTTACCTTTCTCCTACGTTCTCTGGTCCAGCATTTCTATAAACAGAAACTCAACCTGAAATCACCCCCCATGTGCTGGACTCCAGGTTGTCATAAAATTCTTCTGTGTTTTTGCACATTTCTAACTGCAAACACAATTACATTCCAACTATATTCTAGCAAAACCTAAGAGTAGCACTGCATACAAGTGAGATGTCTTTCTGAAGGATGGCAAATATTACTCTTCAGTATAGACACTGCCGTCTCTCTACATATATAAATGGGTGGTATAGTTGTCCTGTGTTTTATTAAAGACCGTTGCTAAAAATTCTCTCTTGAATCAAGGCATTGCTTCACTCTTCTTTCAAGGTTCTTTGTTAAAAAAAATGCCAGAAACTGAAAGCAGATTTGATGTAGCACTGGCATACTCACAGAAACCTGGTCACTGTATTCAGAACAGTGGCTTCCCTAATATGCTAGATGGGGGCGCACCCAGACCAGGATTCCCACACAGATACCTGGAAAGGCATAATGGGAATTGTAATCCAGTGGGGCAGCCTCGTTGGATTCTGTGAGGGACTCCAAAGGGAGCTATTGGGATTAGTAATTCCTACTTTGTAAGACTTCCGATTGACCCAGAAGTAATTACACAGGGCTATCCCTTAGCACCAGAAGTATTCCTGGGTACAAGATAAAAGGAGACACTCTACCACATCCAGAGGAGTTGCAACTGGAAAAGGAGATAAGCAACACTCACCTGGGAGGTGTGGAAGAGAAAGAAGAGAGATAGAAGAGGAAGAATCTCATTTGGTGGTGCGATATTGTTAAAGGAGCCTTTTGTAAGGTATTTGTTAATAATAAACCTTACGTTCTTACTGAGGACTTGTGTCTCTGCAGTTGTGTTTGGGGCTGTTTGACACCCCTGTGGTTCACCATGTGTTCACCCTGCACTGGGCTGGCACCCTGACTAAGGATTTCTCCAGCCTGATACTTGCTGGGACAGGTACTCTGGATAAGCAGGTTTGAAAGAGGTTAGAAATTCCACTTTTTATTCATCTATCCAAGTACACATATTCCATATATACACTTATTCACATATACACATATTCCTTATATACAATAACACACAACAGAAATGATCAACAGAAATTACTGGGATAACAACAAATTATTATATTAAATGATTTGCAAGACGATAAAGATAGGGTGAGAAGCTCGGTCATCCAGGAGGAGCTCAGAGTAAAGCCACTGCTCCTCCGCATCGAGAGGATGAGGTGGCCTGGGCATACGATTAGGATGCCTCCTGGACGCCTCCCTGGTGAGGTGTTCCGGGCACGTCTAACAGGGAGGAGGCCCCGGGGAAGACCCAGGACATGCTGAAGGGACTATGTCTTTTAGCTGGCCTGGGAACGCCTCGAGATTCCCCCAGAAGAGCTAGTAGAAATGGCCAGGGAGAGGGAAGTCTGGGCATCTCTGCTCAAGCTGCTGCCCCCCGCGACCTGATCTCGGATAAGCAGACGAGGATGGATGGATGGATTTGCAAGACATGTCAGACCAAAAAAGTAATTAACCATAAAATGAAGAAAATATGTGCTCAGGAACCTTCTGTCTAAGGGTAAAATAAAGGGAAACTGAATTTAAAAACAAAGGAATCAAAATCAAATCTATCAATGGGTACAGCAAATAAGGTTAATTACTGCAAAAGGAAGTTATCATTTATCTCTATGAACACAGTAGCTTTGATTTACTGTACTTAATATTAAACATTTCTACACTGTGCTGTCTATACCTGTCACATGAAGCAAGATCATTTATAATGTAATATTAATCAAATAAAAAGGGCTAATACTTTCTAAGTATTGTGCAATTCAAATTTAACACTGACAGGTAAGCTAAAACATTTTTTTTTTCAAATGTATACAGAAAAAATACAATACAGTACACACAAAAAATACATCAGCTTTGGTAATTCCCACAATCTTTTTTTCTGTGTATGGAAGTGATAAACTTTTTGTGAAATACTAGATTCTGCAGCTCCTTACGTGATTGGTAATATGGGGTTATATAGCCATATAACATACTGTAATTGAAGTGTCAGATGAGGTTTTATACAACATATCATATTTTGGATGTAATCATTTTTGTAATTCATTACTATTCCCAGTACTCACATTTAGACTGCATTTTATCTGTCTCTCCCTCCTGGAGTTAAGTTGAACATCTGTCATTAAGATGCAATCTATGGTGAAGCAGTGAACTCAGTAAGGAATATTTAGAATTTTTAAGTAAACAAAGAGCACACTGTTGAACAAACCAATGTGTTTCTTTGTACCAATCCTTAGTCTGGATAAATGGGGGGTTACATCAGGAAGGGCATCCTGTGTAAAATTTTGCCAGACCAGTATGTGGAAAACAATACAGATTTCCATATCAGATTGGTTGAGGCACAAGTTAACAACGGCTGCCAATAGTACGGTTAGCCAAAAGGGTGCTGGGGGAAATTGGGCTACTGTTGCCCAAAGGAAAAGAAGAGGGGGAAGGCGAGTCCGGATGCAGGAGGAGACGAGGAAGGTTAGGAAAGTGGAAGTGAGAACAGGACCTTTGAATGTTGGTAGAATGACTGATAAAGGGAGAGAGTTAGCTAATATGATGGAGAGAAGGAAGGCTGATATATTGTGCGTGCAAGAGACTAGATGGAAGAGGAGTAAAGCCAGGTGTATGAGAGGCAGGTGCAAATTGTTCTACTATGGGGTGGATGGAAGGAAAAATGGGGTAGGGGTTATCCTGAAGGAACAGTATATCAAGACTGTTTTGGAGGTGAAAAGATTGTAGGACAGGGTGTTGATTATAAAACTGGAAAGTGAAGGTGCAATGATGAATGTTGTTAGTGCATAAACTCTGTGATTTGGGTGTGCAGTGAATAAGAAAAACTTTCTGGATTGAATTGGATGAAGTGGAATAGAGTGAACCCAAGGAAGAGAGAGTGGTGATTGGAGCGGATTTCAAAGGGCATGTTGATGAAGGGAACAGAGGAGATGAGGAGGTGATGGGTAGGTATGGTATCAAGGAAAGGAATGCAGAAGGTCAGATGGTATTGGGTTTTGTGAGAAGTATGGACATGGCTGTGGTGAATATGCTTTTTTAAGAAGAGGGTGGAACACAGGGTGACATATAAGAGTGGAGGAAAAGGCACACAGGTGGATTACATCCTATGCAGGATGGTCAGTCTAAAGGAGAATAGAGAATGCAAAGTGGTACCAGAGGAAAGTGTACCTAGGCAGCATTAGATGGTGGTCTGCAGAATGATGCTGGAGAGCAGGGGGAGGGGGGTGAGAGTAGAACCAAGGATCAAATGGTGGAAGTTGAAAAAGGAAGACTGTAAGGTGGAGTTCAGGAAGAAAGTAAGACAGGCACTGAGTAGCAGTGAAGAGAGATAGGCAACTACAGCATATGTGGTAATAGAAACAGCTAGAAGGGTGATTGGGAGAATGTACAGTAGCTCTGGAGAAGGCAAAATGGCATTCAGCTATCCATCTGGGCAGGAGATTTGTGCAATGCCATAGCTTCACAGTCAGGACAGGAAAACTTGGGCCAGCACACTACCAATAGATGCCAATATCCTCTGTCTGCACTATGCAGGAACCTGATCAGCCATCTGTGCACTCACAGATCTTGCTACCTTCCTCAGGATGATTTACTGATGGAACAACAGAGACAGACCTTATTTATTTATTTAATTATTTATTTTTTAAGTTAAAAGTAGAAACAAAACAACCTGTGAAAGTTCTAAACTCAAGAAATTTTTTATATTTGAAATCTTTAACTTTGAAGGTTTGTACTTTGCTTTCAGAGCAACCCAAAATCTATGCATCTATAAAACACAAGCCCTACTTGTTTGTTCAATATTGACTGTGTTGAACTTTGTCACACAGGTACTGTTAACCATAAATCAGGTTTTGACATATAAATGATGATGGCCTTGCCCTAAAGAGGGCTGGGCTCAGGGTTGGACAAGTGGTAATAAATACGACTGTATGATCTATCAACAGAGAAACAGCACTACACAGGGTAGGATGGTTGAGGGGTGGTTATCATGCTTACCTTTCAACCAAGAAACCCAGGTTTGACCCTCACTTATTATATTTAGTCATGGCCCAATGTCCATTAACTGTTTAGCACAGGCACTATTTAATACTAAAAGTATGTACAAAGCAAGCTTACTGTACCTTTGTATTCCCTATTGTAAGGTACCTCAGGTAGAAAAGGAAAAGGTACCTCAGGTAGAAAATCTAATTTACACTTAGATACTGTAGTATTTGGTGAAATATTTTATGAAGTCTGTATTTGGTGACTATTAAAAAATGAAAAAGGCTTGTCAAGAGTGTGCATATTTTAAGTAATTCCCTTCAAGAAACAGCACTCTGTTCTGGTATTAAAAAGAGGCAGAAATGTAAAAACTTCTGTACTGCTCCTCAGAGACAGGAAAAAAAAAACCTTCAGAGCCCTACTACGATTGTCATCAAAAAAAAAAAAAAAAAAAAGGAATCATCCCACCCGCAGTTTCAAGAAATTGCTTTCAAACCTCAAACTAAAACTCCATGAGTTGACTGATTTGCTAAATGCCACAGTTTGTGTTTCAATTACATGTCAGCGTCCCCCCACCCCCCCACCCTTACTTTGCATGCCTTATATTCAGAAAAGCCAGTTGGCATGGTTTCATGACGGGCTGCTCGTAAGAACACATTCTAAATTACTTCTTGGTTCTGCCTACATATTTTTATTGGAAATGAAAAATCAACCTTAAACTTAAGGTAATAATTAAGAGCCTAGAAATAATTGTAGAGGGCACAACTTTGCCAAATATAGTTGGGTAAAGCAGAGAATGTTTAATTTATTTATTTACCTGAAAGTGCCACATAAAATTATCAGTCAAGAACAGTCATCCTACTCCCAGGCACCTCTTAAAAACACCCACCTCTTTACACACTTTGCAACTGCTGAAGTGTGTACGACTCAGCTCCTGTTGATATCTCAATCAGATTTTTCCCTATCTTTATCAAGTCAGTGCTTATATTAACACACTGCTAGTTTATCATCTAGTCCAGGTCTAAAATAATTCCAAGACTGCTTTCTCCTGCTGACTTTAAATGTTTTTGCCAAGCATTCATGTGTTTTTTGTATCTCTCTGGAGTGTCATTGGGCTAACATATCTGATGAAGTATACAGTAACAAAATGCTTCTAGCAACTTTCTACTTCACCATATAGAAGGCCTAGCTTGAGTACAATTTATAAAGTTTACTCCTTGTGTGGACAAAAATGATCTACGCAAAATTATTGATTACAAGTTTCTAAAAGGGCATCACCGCCCCCTATTACACAAAAAAAAATATTTGGGTATTTGTTTAATGTTAGGCCTCAAGGCATGCAACATGACATACATAAAAGAATAAGAGTAGCCATTCAATTCTCACTCATTAAGCATTGTGTTAATTACAGTAACTTGGAAAATAGTACAGTGTATTATAATCTTAATCTACTAGGGGGCTCTGTCCCCTGCTCACTTCGCTTGCCAAGGTGCTCCATCCATTAAATAAAGCTATTGTATTTAAAGAGATGATGTACAGAAGAGTATGTGGGGCACAGAAGGAAGAAGGGTTGGTCCTTTATTATTAGATAGAAAATCAGTTACTTTAGTGTTTCTCTACAATTGTCTATTTTAAATACCAATGAATAATAAAAAGTAGTAAAAAGTAAATAAAAACTAAATTACATTAATTACTTGTCAAAAACAACATTATGAATTACTTTATCCTCTAACTTACACTTTATAAACGTTGCTTTTTTGCATTTCTGTTCATATATTGTTCGGGATATTTTTCTCTTTTTCATTGAAGGGCGAGTTACCACAGAGTGTCACGGGGTGGTACGGAGAAAGATTGTGCACAGTAGGAATAATGATTGGGTGAGCGGTGTGGAGGGGAGTGGTCAAGGCTGAATAAGGCAGACACAATGGAAAACTTTTTTTTAACAGAGAGATATGCCTTTAATCATCTTTATGCTTATACAAGTAATTTGGAATTGGTAGGTTTGCGCGTGTGAACCATGAAATTTTGCCAGATTATCTCTGTTGGGTTCAAGTCAGGACTTTGACTAGACAACAACAAAGCCTGAATTATGTTTCTTCAGAGGGATTCAACTCTAAACTTGTTTTTGTGTTCTGAGTCATCGTCCTGCTGCATAACACAATTAAGTCTCAGCTCCATGTTATGGAGAGAAGACTAGACATTCTTCTTAAGAAGTAAGTGCAGAATTCAAGGTTTCTTCAATAATGGCAATATTCCAGTTCCTGAAGCAGCAAGGTATCCCCACACCTTTACTACTTACTACCACCCCCTTTATTGTAGGTATGATGTTTTTACTGCCAGATCCTACTCTGTTGGGCCCTGAACAAGTCTCAACCTGAAAATTGCTCCAGGGCTCTGTACAATGGCTGACCTTGCACTCTAACCTCCAAACATCATGGGAAAAGAAAATTTCCTCTTGGGGATTACTACAGTGTACCAAAAACAAAAAAAAATGCTGGATTAGCTTTATGCCAGACACAGAATCACCTGTGTCATCCAAAAAGTTCTATTTTGATTCATCTGTCCATAAAATATTATTTCAGAGATTTTTGACTTGCTGCTCTCCCATGAATCCCATTTTTATCCAATCTTTTCTTATTGTGGAGTGATCAATCACCAATATTAGCTAAGGCTAGATAGGCTTGTAGTTCTTTGGATGTTCCTCTGGAATCCTCTGCAACATCTTGAATGAGTTATTGCTGTGCCATTCAGGTAATATTGGTATGCCAGCCTTTCCTGGGAAGATTCACCACTCTCCCAGATGCTCCCCTTTTGAAGACAATGGCTTCGTGCAGTGGAGTCTAAAATTTAGGAATGGCATTTTAGCCCTTTACTGATAGTTAAGTTTCAACAGCTTAATTCAACATCTCTGCTTCTTTTATCAACCTTGTGGTGACTACTTCATTCTCATGGTATGACCAATATATGGTGAGGTTCAACAGAGGTGGCTGCATTCAGTCAGTAGAGTCTAATAATAAATGAACTGTGGTCAGCTGTTTGAGTTAGTAACAAAGGGAATAACTACCTTCTCAGATGAGCAAAACAGATGTTGGATAGTTTAACTACTTTAAATACTGAATTTCAATTTTTCAATTTATTACTATCTACTTTACATTTTTTTTTTTACTTAAGTTATTATAGGCAATAAAATATATTATACATAATAAGAAAAACCTATGATCCTACTCATCCCATGTAGATGTCTTTTTTTAATTATGGAAGTGTATTTCAGCTATCATAGCAATTGCCACAGTAACATTAGGAATCCTTAGTTATGGTATGTAATAAACACACTGGTACATTGTCTAAATTTAGCTTTTGGTGAGTCCTTCCTTGATGAGTCATTATGTTTGTTATGGGGCAGTAAACCAATTGTTGAATGTTCAAGCTATTTTTAATGTCAAACATTGTATATTTTAAAATATGCATTTTAAATACTTAATACTTCTGGCTACATAAAAGTATATTACCATTAGAAGTATACAGACCATTAATTTACTGCTATTAAAATGTGATTAATATTTCCAGATACTGATAAAAGTTAACTATGAGAAACAGCAAAAAAATGCAATGCATTATATACTCTTCTCTTTTATTTTAAGAATATTGACCCTCATTTCTTTTGTTTGCAGAGCTTCCTTATGGTTCATGTAAAGAACAATTAGGGCAGGTCAAACAAAGCTTCTGTAAGAGCTTGCAAAAACTCCAGCAAAAGAAATCAGCAATCAGCAGTTTTCCTGCTTCTCAGTTCTCTCTTTGAACACATCAGTGCGTGAATTCTAGATTCAATGTAAAGTCTTACAGGCTTATGTTGCAGTTGATTTTTATATGCATATTCTTATACAATGTATAATGTGAAAACCAAAATGAACCCAAACACTTGACTTAAATATGAATCAATATACTCGTTGTATAGAAATACTTGAAACAGTGCTAGCCAACATTTATTAGAATGTATTTTGTTATGCATGTACTAATGAAATGTATTCCTTTTACATTCCAAAAGATAGTGCATAGGAATCATTAGCACTAATGAATAGATTCCTATACATACCAAAATTTTTATATACTCGTTATCAGTGATCTATTGCAATGAAAAATACTTTAATTTATTGATTTGTTCCCCACCATTACTTACAAACATTAAAATGGCTGCTTCAATGTTCCGAGGGAAAAAAATCAAAACAGATTTCACAATAATCTAATGTAGCAGACTTGACACTATGAGACAAGAATTTTCTTGATACCTGTTGCGACATCTTGAAAATTTACTTAAGTCAACCCACAATTCTCTGTTCTCTGCCCAATAATGATTAAGATGAAAATGGTAGTAAAACAGATTTTCATGTCAAAGGAAATCATATTTTTCAACTGCAAGAAAGCATCTGGGTTTTTTTGCAATGTAGACATGTCCTTAACACAAAGTTTGATTTAAAATATCTTATATACAAGATTCCTCAACCACACATTAATCAGACTTTATTTTATACAGTCTCCTTTATAATGAATATTGGCACTAAATAGTTATAACCCTCTATAAAGCATTCAAAAAAGCAATAAAGAAAACCTTGCTTATTGTACACAACACTGTAAACTGTAGTCTCTTTTTCAAAGCACTTTAAAATATTAATTAATCTTCGTATCATTAAAATGATATAGCAACTTTCTTAAGCAGTGTTTTACAAAAGAATTTATAATAGTAGCCTTAAATATTTCATGTTATATTGCATGTTTTATAGTAAACAATTTCATAATTTACTTTTCAAGGCACACTGAGTATTATTGAGTCAATTAATTAATACTGTATTTTTATACTTTAACTTAATTCACAGAAAGCATCATTTAAGCACTTTATAATAAAATTGAATGTTTCAGTCTTAATTTGGGTGTGACAATGTTGGATAGGATTAGAAATGAGTACATTAGAGGGTCAGCTCAAGTTGGACAGTTGGGAGACAAAGTCAGAGAGGCGAGATTGTGTTGGTTTGGACATGTGCAGAGGAGAGATGCTGAGTATATTGGGAGAAGGATGCTAAGGACAGAGCTGCCAGGGAAGAGGAAAAGAGGAAGGCCTAAGCGAAGGTTTATGGATGTGGTGAGAGAGGACATGCAGGTGATGGGTGTAACAGAACAAGATGCAGAGGACAGAAAGATATGGAAGAAGATGATCCGCTGTGGCAACCCCTAACGGGAGCAGCCGAAAGAAGAAAAAGAGTTTCAGTCTTAATTTATATTTTGCATATTGTTGTTTAAAGTATGTTTTTTGTTAGAAAATATTGTGATTTTTAAGGAGAAGCTTAAAGAGTAAGTACTAATAGCAAATGGCATAATAAAATATAACAATTTGATTTTTTTAATTAAATTTGTATACTTTTATATAAAAAACACTGCATAGTATTGTAATATTTCACTTTAAAATCCATAATAAAATGTACACAACAAAAATAAAGACAGTAAAAGTGAAAAGGACAGAATAACAGAAAGGAAGAATGCCCCACTGTTAAAAGAATAGCTGCTTCACTAACTCATCTACAGATGCCTAGTGCTGTCAAAATTACCCACATGCATAGTTCCTTTTATTTTTTACTATATTGATAGTGCTACTTGAATGAAAAGTATTTGTTCCATAACAAAATAATGTGCAGCTTTCTGAAAATTCCCTAGTGCCGTTCTTGCAAAAGTTCTTATAGACATTTTTAAGCAAATCCAAACCACCTCTGTACTGAGTAAGTTTAAAAGTGTGGCTACCAATAAAACAGATTCACATTTATTAGTTACCCTATGTAAATAAAATCAGGGCTGCTATCACATATGGCAAAGAAAGTGACAAGTTCAATGGTTAGTATTTTTATTGTAATTTAATTTAATTTAAATAACGCATCAAGTAAATTATTTCATTTAATGCATTTTTTCTAAACTGCTTGCACATTTTAAGCAGTATGTCAGTAATGGCATTTAAGCTCTTCCCAGGCAGTCAGCATTTAACCTTTCACTTCTTTCAACAGCACTTCTGCAGAGTTCAAAATAAACAAGTGCAGTAGCCGGAGGCTTTTAATTTAATTGAAATCATTCCTGCATTGAGTTAAATAATAAAAGCACTGGACTTTAAGTATTGATGCTGCTGCTGCTTCTATAGAACAAAAGTATGCCATTGCGCCGATAAGGATATTTGATTAGCATACTCTCTATAATATCAGGTAGAGCTTCACTAGGCAGAGACCAGAGAATATAAACGCCACAAAATTTTTTTTTGCTTCCTAAAGTATCATCACTATAAAAAAAGATCCCAAATATGTATACCTACCATTGTGGCTCAGTAGATAAGGTAGTGGTACAGAAGCAACAAGATCAGAGGTTTTCAATCACCCAGGAGGACTTATAGGCAGGAAGTTTCTTAGTCTGAATGTGCTCAGTCTCATTTAAATTGTGGATGACTGTTGTAAAAGTCTATATGATTATGTGTTTTCTGTGATTCATACCTTCATATAAACCCATGAAATACCTTCAAACAGCAGCCATCCCAGCTCTTTAAGAAACACTCTTCGTAGCTATCTTCCTCATTCTGTCCGTGAAACTCATTTAGTATGAATATTCAAAATGAGTCTGAAGAAGCACAATTTCTCTACTTAACCTTAGAACCAATACTATGTGATACTTAATTTTGACCTTTCTCTGTGTTATCAAGGAAGTATTTAATTTCAATTGCCTTATATGTATTGCCAAGTTGCCACTTAATCTTATAGTATACCTGTATTCTAATGCAAACTTTGCACACTGATACATACACTGCAATTTTATTTTTCAACTTATACTAGGGTCCAGAAAATAGACAGATAGACTAAAGTATAGGCCATCTTATGCCGGGTGTCTAGCATGTGAGCCTTAGTTAACCATATACAGTATGTATCACACAGACTACTTTTGAGAGACAAAATCAGAGCATTTGTTCTTGAAACACTAAAAGGTATACTATTCAGAAACCTGCTTTGGCACCATCCAGGTTAGACTTAGAGATGGCAACATATGGCATATAAGGATTTACTGCTTAGACTTTATTATTTATTAATTACAATTTAGACCTACTGAAAAACTGAATTTTGGCAAAAATTAACAGCGTATATCTATTTTGCTGAAATATTATTTTGTCCCAGAAGACCTAGTGCATCTCTGCAAGTTTTGAAGGTAATAATTTATACACTACTGTAGAGGTGGGCGGTATGACCAAAATTCTATATCACGGTATTTTTCTAAATTCTGCCGGTTTCACGGTATTAGATGGTATTTTTTTCCCCCATGCATGAGTGGATGTTAACCACATTTTCCACTGTGATTACTGCAGTAGACTGGCTAAGAATAACCCATTAGACTGTTATGAGAATTGTACATCGTACAAAAAGACATTTTAATGTGCACACAAGTATTAATCCAGGTTTGCATGGCCCCATAAAGTGATAGTTTTCAAGGGGGTGGCACTAAAGAGAAGGAATCACATTGCATGACAGATGCAGTCAAAATATAGAACCTTTAATTGAACAAATTTTGCAAAAGCTTAAACTATGATTTTGACAACATATTTTCAATCATCCAAAGAGGCATTTAGACTTAGTAAAATATCCAGAGGTGTTTGTCAAAAGTTGGATTGCACTGAACACGTCTAAGAAAAGGAATAAATAGTAAATATTTTTTGTAAACCAACTACACTTTCTGTTAATGTTAACAATCTCTGTCCACTGACATGTTAAAGTGACTTTTTAAACAATTTTACCATCATTAAACTGCATAATATTTAAACTAATAAATAATAACAATAAAATACATAATAGTATTACTGATAGTTGCACCATTACTTCAAGGCTTCAAGCCCAGGTGCATTACACAGTATTCACCAAATTAAAATAAAATAAAACAAGTGCAATCTTGGTGATGACATCTTACCAGTTGTACCATCATTTAGGCAAACTGCATTAATATGGACCTTGCTTCAAGCTAAGCTATATACATAAATAATAAAAACTGCAACTTGCATTTATAATGCTGTTTGTGGTATAGCACTATGGAAGCGCATTAGGGCCACTGTGAAGAAAAAAAAATATGGACACGGAAGAAAAAAACACACTATATGTCGAGAATAAATTCGACATGTTGACTATGTCAAGATTAAAGTCGACATTTCCACTTTATTCTCAGTTTATTTTATAATTAAAGTAGAATGTTGTAAACTAAACTTCATCCTAAAATCAATATTTAATTTACTAGATTTTCTCAAACCCCGTCACAAGTTAATGCAGCACATCAAATACTTTGTGTTAAGTGTTCCCCGACCCAGTCGTTAATCACTACGCTTCTTAAACTGACTTCCTCCGCACTAAGAGCAGGCGCCTGCAGCAATCACCGCACAGAATCCATTCACTTCATGATATTCCTGCTCTCTACCAAAACCACACGATAATTACCAATCACCACACGATAAACGTCATTGTGAATTTAAAACTAGTTATTAACTTAGCCGACGGAGTGTTCAGAACTTTAAAAATATCTTCGTTATACATGTTTAATTATGCCATCCATTCAGAGTTGCGCCCATTTCTGAACGAGTCGATAGCACATCACAGAATGAATACAAGCAAAACATACACTAGCAAGTACAAAAACAAGTACAACTTGGCTTGCAGTATTATCCAGTAGTACAGAAACAGTATTTACACATCTGACCTTTTAAAACTAAAGTATCTCCAGGCGACGGATGTCACTCCTTTTTTTCGGCAAAAGTTCTTCTGTTCATCACATGTTCAACTTTACTTTTAGTTCAGTTTCGGAATGCTCTCTGTCCATTTTCACCGTGCGGCATACCTATGCTACCGGCCACTATTTGGTGGTGTAGCAGTGAAAAAGGTCCCCACTTAAACAGTTTCCCGCTGCGCCATGTTCCGAACGTCGTTTAGGCAATTTAAACCGGTGTTGCGGTATAAGAAAAATCCATATCATAAAAAAAATTAAAAACGGTTTTCGGTATGAACCGGTATACCGCCCAGCACTACACTACTGTGATCTATAAACATAACTGTTATTTAGTTATATTTGTAAAAATGTAGTTAGCTTGTTAAATAATAAAGCACAATAACCAAAAAGATTGATATACACAGTTGCTAAAGAAAGGCATTGTAAATGCTTTAAGAAAAACAGTACAAATGTAAAATTTGGCTAAAGCTATTCAAATTCCAACAAAAATGTATGAGGGTTTTAACAGGTAAAGCAAAACTGAATTAGAAGAGACATCTTCATTAACACTGGAAATGAAAACAATATACATTTACCAACAGAAAGAATATACCCTGTACAGTACTATATGTAGTTCATAATGTATAGAAAGGCCACTAACCAGTGGATGATTCTACAAACAAGGCCTTCACAAGGGAGCTGTCTAGCTTAAAACCATCCATGAAGTTAAGCTCTCAAGACATCAACAACAGATTCTTTCCACCCCTACTTTAGAAAACCTAGAAGCATTATGGATACAATGAAATGAGCACTTCATAACCCTCTCTCACATCTCATACTATTAGTATACTCCATGCTGTGAAGAATTGTCCTGTGAAGCATTTTTCAGAATTGCAACAGACTCTGCTTGCTCCTATGAGAATGCAAGGATCTAAAAGATTACTGATAGATATATGTGGATCATTATCACAAAACAGACAAAGACAGTACCTTGGCTTTAATATAATTCATTGGTTGTTTTTTTACATCATAGCCCAAAAAAAAAGTGTACTTTTCGTTATTATTGATTCAGAATAACGAAAATATACCCAGTACAAGACCCAAAATGTGAACAAAATCATTACTGCTGTCGTCACTGCCATATGATGGGATTGTACTGTACTCATATCATATGGGGAACAACCTTTGATTATCTGAAAGACAGCTTTTGGTTTTACAGTTGATCCAGATTTTCTACTGACATTAGTTTGAGTAAGTTTCTGTTACAACAAGAGTAGTAGTATAATTTCTTTTAATACTAGCTCACTGCAATATCTTTCACAAATGGAAGAATCCTTATCCACCTTCCATAAGTCCAAGGAAAAAAATCATGGTTTATTTTACTAATATTTGGAGAAAAAAAAATCTTTTAATGAGCTATAGTCCAAAGCTTATTATTTATTTATTTTTATTTTTTTTTAATTTTGCTCTCTTAAAATCAAGTCTCTCTTAAGGTTTTTCACGTCTCTGGATAAACTGTATAAGGATCTATTTCATATTGGGATATCTGTTTATACAGCTCTATAAACTGGGAAGGGAGTTTTCAGTTTTACTATAATATGAAACATAAATGTGTGGGAAGTATTATTGATTGGTCTCTGTCTCATTAATTGTAATAAAATGTATAAAATCATCCATCCATCCATTATCCAACCCGCTATATCCTAACTACAGGGTCACAGGGGTCTGCTGGAGCCAATCCCAGCCAACACAGGGCTCAAAGCAGGAAACAAACCCCGGGCAGGGCACCAGCCCACCACAGGGTGCGCACACACACACTAAGCACACACTAGGGACAATTTAGAATCGCCAATGCACCTAACCTGTATGTCTTTGGACTGTGGGAGGAAACCGGAGCGCCCGGAGGAAACTCACGCAGACACGGGGAGAATATGCAAACTCCACGCAGGGAAGACCCGGGAAGCGAACCCGGGTCACCTAACTGCATGGCAGCTGTATAAAATCACTAAAATTAATAAAGTTCTCCCTTGAACATTTGTAATATACAGTGGAACCTCGGTTTACGAACGTCTCGGAACACGTACAAATCGGTTTACGACCAAAAAGTTCACCAAACTTTTGCATCTGTTCACGACCACACACTTGGTATACAAACAAGCCAGTTTCCCTTTTGATTTGTACGTGTTCAGTCTCTCCCTGTGCATTTCCTGTGCAGCGAGCAAGAGAGAGAGCACAAGAGTGCGCCACACACACGAGAGAGACACACACACACACACACAGGCGCGGGCGAGAGGGGACACACACACAGGCGCATGCGAGAGAGAGAGAGAGACACACACACAGAGGTGCACGCGAGAGAGAGAGAGAGAGAGACACACACACACACAGAGGCGCGCGAGAGAGAGAGAGAGAGAGAGAGACATACACACACACACAGAGGCGCACGCGAGAGAGAGAGAGACAGACACACACACAGAGGCGCACGAGAGAGAGAAACACAGGCAGCGCAAGAGAGAAGGCTGGACGTATAAGGTAGGAAGGCAGGTTAAAGAATGCACTGGGCTTGTTGTTGTTTTCACTTCTGTTTACAGCTATCTGTTTGTAACGTGCATTGTTGCAATGTTACTTTTCTTGGTGGTTCATTAAATTACGGATTTTTTCAAATGTTCATTTTTTTTCCCTGTGCTTAAAACTCATTTAAAAAAAGTGTTATTAGCCAGCGGTTGGTAGCACTATAGCGCGAACTATTGCAGTGTTAGTTTTCTCTGTTGTTCAAGGTTTTCTCAGTGTTATTCAATATTTTTACATTTAGTTTACTATTACGCTGTGCATTCTATGGTTTAATTAACTATACTTGTGCTTAAAAACTTAAAAAAATATATATATTTACATACAGTTCGTATGGTCTGGAACGGATTAATTGTATTTACATACAATCCTATGGGGGAAATTGCTTCGGTTCACGACCAGAGTTTTGGAACGAATTATGGTCGTGAACCGAGGTTCCACTGTACTTCTATTTTTTTGTGCTGCAGTCACGCTTCTGCATTCACTCACAGATCGCTTATACCTGCTGCTTGGGTAGTGGCAGAAGTTTTACTGTTTCATTGCAATGTACATAGTCAACATCTTCAAACAGTCTGATATATTTGAAGGAAATATGGTTTCCTGGTTTTAAATACTGTGGAGTGTTTAATTTAAAAAGGACAGTCTGACATAGTGACTCATATAATGTAGTGCATTCATTGCCATCTAGCATTATATCCGAAAAGTTAAAGTATACTGATTAAGTTAAAGTGGCACAGAGACACTCATTAATCAAAACCATGGCTTAGAATCAAATTTTCAAAGCATTTTCAGCACTTTACTTCAGGATTTCCGATTGTCATCAGCACATATTGCACTGACTTTATCAAGTGGTGAATGTTTCAGATACAGATGGCATTTGTTTTCTGATAACAGCAATGTGCTAAGTAGTTTCCCTGCCATGGCTGCAAAGTGTATTTAAAACAAACAGTAATAGTATTGCTATCTTATGATATACAGTACCATAACATTTCAGAAGACCATAAGTTTAGGAGATATCTGCTCAAATGATCAACTAACATGTAAAGATTTGTCATGTTGTGTAAAATACACATTGCTAAGTGCTCACAAGTGTGAAAAATGTTCTGTAAATTGAGCCAGAAATTACACTTAGATGCCTTAAACATATATAGCACTCAAAGATTTTTATCTTATGGGTGCTCTGCCTAGACATATACAAAATGCGAGCACAGAATTTTATGTTGTGAGTATATAGCTCTCCAATTTCATTTCAGATTACTTTTGAAAGAACATCTTAAAAGTCAATAATTATTTTATACAATAGTATTTATGCAGTGATTTGGGCTTCAGTTTCGACTGCAGACACTAGATTAACGCATCATATTAAAACATCTCTGATTACAAAGAAATTGTCTGCTACTCCATCTGCTCTTTGCAGATATATTCAATGTTTCTTCTTTTGTGCTATACTCCAAGTGACTGTATTGGGATGTCTTTCTCATTATTTTACATGGCGCCTTTCACAGACCATTTTAAAGAGCAATTTTTATTACTGTACAAGATCTATGGCAGCATGCAACACAAGACCAAAATAGTAAAAGCAGCCAGTAAAAATCAATGACACAAGCATAAGACAGCATAATTTAATTCCTGCATCATATGGTGTCTAAAATGTCACAGTTTCCAAAAGTAACTAATGAAGGATTTTCTGTACCTGCATGATGTTGCACATTTGTGAATATAGTATGTGAGTGCTTCCTACACCTACTCTTTATTCAGTTACTTCATTGTTTCACTAACAATACTGCAAGACCTAAAATGTTTTCTGCCTTTCAAATCGATGCCTTATTCCATTAAGTATTCAAGGGCTGCCGAGGTTCCTTAATGCTCACCCAGATTGACAAAGCCATAAAAATAAACTCTCAGTTTATACATAGCGCAAGAGAGAGAGAGAGAGAGAAAGAGAATGCTGTACAATTATGGCCGCAAAACAATGACAAAAACAAAAATGACACAGAATATTATTAACAATAAATGAACAATAATGTTTAGAAAATATTTCCATTAGTTTGAAATAATCTACAACAAGAAAAGAAAACGGTATTATGAATTATTTTACTTTTTATAGATAGCTGTCAAGACCTTTTTTGTGAAAGGCATTGTTCGACATGGTACTAAGAAGGGGGTCCTGCTTTTTTTTTTTATATAAAGTTCAGGTATTACACTTTGTATCTGCGTTCACTCAGATGTCACTCGTAAATGACATCTTTAAGAAAGGACTGTAAGCTCAGTAATTGAAAACAGAAACAACAACCGTCAGCCCAAAGCTTTAGAAATATAGTATCTGATAATTATACAGTTCAGCATGTGCTTCAGTGGTGGATATGGTAAAAAGGCTCTTCACTTATTAATCGCATTCATACATTATACAGTAGCACCTGCTTTCAAACAGCAAGACCATGAAACTTAGGAACAGCACTGCAACCCCTTTTAACCTTTTTTTCATGGTTTAAAATCAAGTCCAGAACTGACCAGCAAAAGGCCAATAATAAACCTACATAATATATGTTGCATTTAGTCCTTCTAAAAAATATTAACCATAGTCCTCCTTTCAATTTCAAACTAATATTAATTAGGTGGGCTAGATTATATCTTGACAAAACTAGGTGTAATGCAAGACTCCATCCTGGAAGTACCACTGGCCATATGTAAAACACATCTGCACTCACAGTAGCACTCTCATCAAATCAGAACAAATAATGAAATGCATTAACTCTGGATTTTAGCCACTGAATTCAGTATGCAAGCTTTCTTTCAAAGAGAGGACTGAGCTTTAAAGAATACCTGTAAATTGTGAGAAGATAAAGTCACACATATGTACTATATTAATGTTCGCTCAGATAACATTGAGAACATGTTACTTTAAAAGGCCCTTGCATATTTCTTTGCTTTAACAGTGGAAATTTTGCTATAATGTATTTTCTATTCAACACACCCATAGCCCTTAAGAATCTTGACAAGATCACCAGTCAAGTTAGTTGGAATGAATGGAATGCTGCATGAATTATCTAAGGCATTCTCTCTGTCCCTTTCTGTAAATAGAAAGATCCAAGACAGCACTGACATTTTCATTGCCAAATAATAATACAATAGTACTCACTGTTAAAGATAACTTTGGATTTATTCAGTGTATTTCATTTTACTGGATAGAGGGCTTCATACCCTCCAGTGTCAAAGGCAATTAGGTACCCTAAGGTACTTAACTTTCACTTTTACTTCATCTTTGATTGTATTAGCACATGATATTGGTTTTTAAGTACACAGTCACAACCAAAAGGGATAACAAAGTGCCTTATATTTTTTTATTTTATAGTTTTTGACATTCAAAAGCTATTTTGAATGTGAGTCATAGTAGTAATAGCACTTTTTAAAACAGCATGCACTGTATTTTTGCCTTTTGTAAGTTTAGTTACATATGTTATAAACAATTAATTTCAATAAACAATTCTGTCAGAAATTTCAACTCATAACATAAAAAGAATTTCATGCAATGCATTAGCTTTGTGGGGAATGGGAATTGCCACATTAACATTATATACAGTATGTGGTGGTGGCCTTTTCTCCCTTTAACATTTTGTTTGTAGAAAATGAAAATAGATAACTGACAAAACAAAAAACGAACTGTAATATTTGTGAAGTCCATCCATCATCTGCATCTGTGATAGAATGAACTAAAGAACAGGGATAATGAAGAGTGTCTCTATTTAGATAATTCAGAATGCTGGGTCTTGACACTGAAATCTAGCAAGATTTCACCACAATTGCAACCATAACCAAGAGAGAGAGATGTTAGATTTTCACAATCATTACAAGCTAAAAAACATTCAGGTTCATTTAGCAACTTAATTAACTGTTTTTAAAGATGAACCATTTTTAATTTTTGCTTCTTCATCAAAGAGGCAGATATTGCATTTCTATTAAATATTTTTGTAGCCATGAGAAACATCCAAAAATAAAACCGATTATAGAATGAAAGTACATGCATTACTATAGCACATACATGGTTCGCTAATAGCCTCTTTATAATGCCACACAGCTAACATCTAGTGCCCGACCAATACAGATTTTTCAGACAGATTTTGATATTGATAAGTGTGTGTGAGTAGCACAGGTGACCGATCACCTCTGCTTATCACACATATTGGTGTGTTTAAGTATTAGATTATCCTGGAAAAAATGTGAAGGAAAACAAAAAAGGTTAATGCATGATGTTTCCCAAACAGCATGTTTAATTTAATATTTAAACAGGTTAAATGAAAGTTCGTTTTTATTATGATCTCAAAGCACTTTTGTCACTTTTGCACTGCAGGTGCCATACGCACAACTGTCTAATTGCTAAAGTGTTGTTTAGAAAATTAATAATACAGTAATCCCTCCTCCATCGCGGGGGTTGCGTTCCAGAGCCACCCGCGAAATAAGAAAATCCGCGAAGTAGAAACCATATGTTTATATGGTTATTTTTATATTGTCATGCTTGGGTCACAGATTTGCGCAGAAACACAGGAGGTTGTAGAGAGACAGGAACGTTATTCAAACACTGCAAACAAACATTTGTCTCTTTTTCAAAAGTTTAAACTGTGCTCCATGACAAGACAGAGATGACAATTCAGTCTCACAATTAAAAGAATGCAAACATATCTTCCTCTTCAAAGGAGCAAACAAATCAATAGGGCTGTTTGGCTTTTAAGTATGCGAAGCACCGCGGCACAAAGCTGTTGAAGGTGGCAGCTCACACCCCCTCCGTCAGGAGCAGAGAGAGAGAGAGAGAGAGAGAGAGATAGAGAGAGACAGATAAAAAAAATCAATACGTGCCCTTCGTGCTTTTAAGTATGCGAAGCACCGTGCAGCATGTCTTTTCAGGAAGCAGCTGCACAAAAGATAGCAACATGAAGATAATCTTTCAGCATTTTTAGACGAGCGTCCGTATCGTCTAGGTGTGCGAGCAGCCCCCCCTGCTCAATCCCCCTACGTCAGGATCAGAGAAAGTCAGCGCAAGAGACAGAGAAAAGTAAGCTGGGTAGCTTCTCAGCCATCTGCCAATAGCGTCCCTTGTATGAAATCAACTGGGCAAACCAACTGAGGAAGCATGTACAAGAAATTAAAAGACCCATTGTCCGCAGAAACCCGTGAAGCAGCGAAAAATCCGCGATATATATTTAAATATGCTTACATATAAAATCCGCGATGGAGTGAAGCCGCGAAAGGCGAAGCGCGATATAGCGAGGGATTACTGTATTGCCCATTTTGACTTACATATGAAGAGCAAAGTTCACCGAATACAAAGGTGTTACAGTATATTGTACTGCACACTTATGTATGGAAGGTTATTCATGACAAAATTAAATATAATCCAATGTGTTAACTAAATTACAATGAAATGCATATGCGTATAGTGCATTTAATTTTGGCCCATTCTTATTGTGTCATAATTAAAAACATATCAATGAAATAATCAATTGCTTTTCACTCTGGCTCATGTCAGTTTAAAATGCAATACAAACGCATACTGCATTGTAATTCATTTGTATGTATCACGTGTTGTCCTTCCCGGGGAAGATGTATGCAGGCAAAGTTTAGCGTTATAAAGCACATGGAATTGTTTAGCATGTACATTGTTAAAGCTCAATTTGTTTACATTATCATGAATATTAATCGAGGGAGTGGCTTTTTAAACAGACCTTTTATACTAGAAAATTACCTAGTAAACTTGCTTTGCTTGGAAGAGTTTCAGCATCATACCAGTTCAGGTTTAAATATCTTCCCAATATACTGGCACCCTACATTATCAGTTGCGCACTACTAAAACTAAGCCCAAACAGGATTATGGCAGCTGAAGCAGCTTTCATAATAACAGCTTACAAATCAAAAGATTTAAATTTTGCATTTTTTGTACTACTGTCAGTTGATCATGGAGGGTCTATACTTTTTAAACATAAAATTTTAAAAAGAAGTACTCAATGGAAACTAAAATTGATGTTGAAGCCTTAATCAAAAATTGTCAGCTGCATGTCATTGAGGCATGTTAATGAAATATTAAACCTTTATGATCTGCAGCTAATGCAACAGTGAAGTTTACTTAGTGTACTGAGTACATGTTTATTCAAAGTATGCATTACACCTTACATTGACACTATGCTTACACAGCTACTTTTCTAATTCCCAGATATTAATTTCAATTCCTTTGTTTCCTTGCTTATATCTTTTATAGCTATGAAGCTGATTTACCTTACTATACCTGGCACAACTGGAAAACAAAGGAGAAGTAATTTGGGGTGGCCAAGGCACCCTCAAATTGCTCATTTGATGTTGCATTTTCACTCCTGCGTGCACAACTCTGCCAGCATTTCAATAACTTGAATTGTGCATCTGTCTTCTCATCAAGAGTGGCTATCAGACATGTACAAAAGGAAAATACACAAATGAAATAACCTTCTTAAAGGTGAATTTGAAAAATAATTAGCTAATCCAGAACTGAAGTCACATAGAACATTCCTCTGTTTCAATACAGAGGGCTTCTAAAATGTGCCAATGCTTTAAAGTGGGATTTTTTAAAATTTCAAAAATATGTCCAGGATACTGTGTTTATCAGTAGATTAACAAAAATTAAACTTATAATTTTCACTGAAAGGTAAATTAAAGGTAAAGATAGGTAAGTAGAGAAAAGGATGTCAAAGGCAGGCATTTTAAATATATTTTTAAAAATTTGACTTATGCAGATAGCCATCAGCATTTTCTAGCCAAAATGGGCACACATGTTGGGAATGGCACCAATAGCTGCAATTCTTTACAAGTTGAATACATATGGCAAACACTGGCACAAATATAATTCAAGTTTTATGTTAAGTCTAGGCATTCTGTGAAGACACAAGTTGGGCTATATTTTTTAGGAAAATGAGAGGGAGAAAGTGTGCGTGAGTATGAGAAAGTATACAAAAAATGCAGAAAATTCAGTGTCATATATTAATATTATTTTATCTCATGATTAAAGACATTTCATGCACAACATTTTTTTTAATTCTGTAGGTTGTACTACATATATACAGTATACAGATCAGAATAGTGTTCTCATCCTTCCAGCCTAATAATCCACACATACTCTACTGTAAGACAAAGCCACCAGGATATAAGCATGAAAAATATCATTAAATACAATTTAGCATACAAGTTCTTTTCCAGGCCTTCATAAACTCATTGGCATGTTACTACCAACTACTGTACTACTAACATTAATTTGCCCACATGCCACAAACAGACTCCAGTACATCCAGTATAGGTCACTGCTACATGAGCCCTGCACCGTATGACCATACATTCCCAAACCTGGATATGCTACACTGCACTCTGATAAACTGACATATTCTCTTCAATATCTTTCTACTCAGTTACAGTTCCTATACGTTTCTCCCTGAGTAAATAGCAATCATTTGCTATTCAGTATCACCCAGCACTGTAGTTGAATTATTCTCTGTGCTTATGTAAATACCCAGATTCAAACTGAGGAAAGCTTTCGTTTTTTGGAAGCAATCTTCTAGATTTCTCTAGCTAGAAAGTTTGTAGCGATAAGACCTAACATGCTTAGAATCACTGAAATGAACATGATATAAAATAGTAGGTTTTACATGTTTTTTATTGGTGCAATAGGGAGTCTAAAACAACTCCAGGAACACTGGCACAAAGCAATAAATTAACATTGAATGAGCCAAAAAGAGCACACTGATGCATACAGCTAATGTGATACTCGCTTATCCTAAGCAACAGAGTCTATGATAAATTTAGCATGCACTTTTCGAGTAAAAATCAAAATATATGAAGGGGGATCATAGGGAAACCACATACCCACACAGACATAGACTCTCCAAAATTGTAAGTACAGTGGAACCTCGGTTCATGAACGTCTCTGAACACGTCCAAATCGGGTTACGACCAAGAAGTTTGCCAAACTTTTGTATCTGTTCACGACCACACACTCTGTATATGAACAAGCCAGTTCCCTTTCGGTTTGTGTGCAGCGATGATTTCCGCACGTGTTCAGTCACTCCCTGTGCACAGAGAGAGGGAGACGGAGAGGGAGAGACACACACAGGCACACGCGCGAGAAAGACTCACAAACACACAGGCATGCGCGCGTGACAGAGACACACAAACACACGCACTCAAGAGAGACACACAAACACACGTTCACTCGAGAGAGACACACACACACAGACGCGAGAGAGACACACACACACACACAGAGAGATGGGGGGGGGGTAGCTGGCCATATAAGGCAGTTAAAGAATGCACCAGGGTTGTTTTTAAAGAGACTGATTCGAGCATTGTTTTAACCTCGTTGTATTTAATGAAGAATTTTTTCTATTGGATTTTAACCTCCACTTCACTTCTGTTTACAGTGATCGGATCGTAGTGTGCATTGTTGCAATGTTACTTTTCTTGGTGGTTTATTAAATTACGGATTTTTCAAATGTTCATTTTTTTTCCCTGTGCTTAAAACTCATTAAAAAAAAAAAAGTGTTTTTAGCGAGCGGTTCATAGCGATATAGCGCGAACTTTTGCAGTGTTAGTTTTCTCTGTTGTTCAAGGTTTTCTCAGTGTTATTCAAAGTTTTTACATTTAGTTTACTATTACGCTGTGCATTCAATGGTTTAATTAACTATATTTGTGCTTAAAAATCTTTAAATATATTTACATACAGTTTGTACAGTCTGGAACGGATTATTGTATTTCATACAATCCTATGGGGGAAATTACATCGGGTTACGACCAGAGTTTTGGAACGAATTACAGTCGTGACCCGAAGTTCCACTGTATATTCAAATACCTTGAGTACTGAGGCAGTCGCTATGATACAATACTTTCGAGTTTTTGATCTCATAAGAGATCTAAATTACCTAAAACAAACATTTCTACTTAGAAACGCTTGGTAAAAAAAAAAAAAAAAAAAAAAGAGAGAGTTTAGCGTAGTGATAATATTTCAGCTTAATGTTGTGTTGTCATTGTTATATGTAAGTATTATTCTTTGTTCGACTTTACCCACAATGAGCTATTGCTGTTTCTGTGTATGGAAATAACTGTTTAAAGATGAACTGAAATTTAATGCTATTATATTGTTTTTATTTACTGTATGAAAATATTATATTGTATCATTGTCAAAGCTGTTACTGTATATATAGTGCTGTACCAATGTCATATTCTGTACACTATACTTTAAACTGTATGGTCCTATTGTTCCGTTTATGCTTCAGTGATAGTGCAAACAATCATTTCACAAAGGATTAATGATGGTTGCAGGTAGAAGTCACAAAACTTTAGAAAATGTAATGCAGACAAGAAAAGTCTCTACTCTAACTCTGACAGACAGCCTTGACTCATTCAATTCTGTTAAACATATTCTATCAATATGAAATGTTCGAGGGGAACCATTTTTCACATCTTTTGTTTTAGTTCACTCCTAATAGTTTTCTTCAAGAATCACCTTGGGGTTTCAAATTTAAATTCCTGGTTACACAGCTACCTACCTATTCTCTGTAGCCATCTAAATGAAACACAATCTTCTTTGATTCTGTTTACGACTCCATTTTCTATTTTTACATGCTTTGTCTAGATTACTTGTACCATATACACATATGGTATATGATCTGGTGTACTGGCATTGCTCTTCCAGCCTGCTAAATCCAGTCCACGTTCACAAAAGACCAGAAACTGATCTGGCAAAATGGAGCCAAAGAAAGGGGACCAGCCCTGGACAAATCACCACTCTACTTCAGGGAAGAGACACATCCACACTTGCTCCCTCTAAAACCAGTTATGGGTTACCAACTAAGCTGAGGAAACACCATGCAAATATGTGGAGAACTTCACGCGGGCAAGGGATTCTAAATCAAGATACTGAATCTGTGAGTCAGCACTGCCAAATGCTGTGCCACTGTGCATCCACTATTGACATTAACAAGTTCTGTAAAGTACAAGACAGCCAAGGTATTTTGATTTTACGTGTCAAAAGGCAGTATTTGCAAAATGTACCTAATTTTAACCTGAAGTCACTGTGCTAAATGAAAAAATGAAATTGTGTAGCCATACTTCTTAGTTCTTAATTATGATTCTTACTGCCATGTTTTGAATTACAGTGTATCCGGAAAGTATTCACAGCGCATCACTTTTTCCACATTTTGTTATGTTACAGCCTTATTCCAAAATGGATTAAATTCATTTTTTTCCTCAGAATTCTATACACAACACCCCATAATGACAATGTCAAAAATGCTTACTTGAGATTTTTGCAAATTTATTAAAAATAAAAAAACTGAGAAATCACATGTACATAAGTATTTACAGCCTTTGCTCAATACTTTGTCGATGCACCTTTGGCAGCAATTACAGCCTCAAGTCTTTTTGAATATGATGCCACAAGCTTGGCACACCTATCCTTGGCCAGTTTTGCCCATTCCTCTTTGCAGCACTTCTCAGGCTCCATCAGGTTGGATGGGAAGCATCGGTGCACAACCATTTTAAAATATCTCCAGAGATGTTCAATCGGATTCAAGTCTGGGCTCTCGCTGGGCCACTCAAGGACATTCACAGAGTTGTCCTGAAGCCACTCCTTTGACATCTTGGCTGTGTGCTTAGGGTCGTTGTCCTGCTGAAAGATGAACCGTCGCCCCAGTCTGAGGTCAAGAGCGCTCTGGAGCAGGTTTTCATCCAGGATGTCTCTGTACATTGCTGCAGTCATCTTTCCCTTTATCCATGACTAGTCTCCCAGTCCCTGCCGCTGAAAAACATCCCCACAGCATGATGCTGCCACCACCATGCTTCACTGTAGGGATGGTATTGGCCTGGTGATGAGCGGTGCCTGGTTTCCTCCAAACGTGATGCCTGGCATTCACACCAAACAGTTCAATCTTTGTCTCATCAGACCAGAGAATTTTCTTTCTCATGGTCTGAGAGTCCTTCAGGTGCCTTTTGGCAAACTCCAGGTGGGCTGCCATGTGCCTTTTACTAAGGAGTGGCTTCCGTCTGGCCACTCTACCATACAGGCCTGATTGGTGGATTGCTGCAGAGATGGTTGTCCTTTTGAAAGGTTCTCCTCTCTCCATAGAGAACCTCTGGAGCTCTGACAGAGTGACCATCGGGTTCTTGGTCACCTCCCTGACTAAGGCCCTTCTCCCCCAATCGCTCAGTTTAGATGGCCGGCCAGCTCTAGGAAGAGTCTTGGTGGTTTCGAACTTCTTCCACTTACAGATGATGGAGGCCACTGTGCTCACTGGGACCTTCAAAGCAGCATAAATTTTTCTGTAACCTTCCCCAGATTTGTGCCTCGAGACAATCCTGTCTCAGAGGTCTACAAACAATTCCTTTGACTTCATGCTTGGTTTGTGCTCTGACATGAACTGTCAACTGTTGGACCTTATATAGACAGGTGTGTGCCTTTCCAAATCATGTCCAACCAACTGAATTTACCACAGGTGGACTCCAATTAGGCTGCAGAAACATCTCAAGGATGATCAGGGGAAACAGGATGCACTTAAGCTCAATTTTGAGCTTCATGGCAAAGGCTGTGAATACTTATGTACATGTACTTTCTCAATTTTTTTATTTTTAAATTTGCAAAAATCTCAAGTAAACTTTTTTCACGTTGTCATTATGGGGTGTTGTGTGTAGAATTCTGAGAAAAAAAATTAATTTAATCCATTTTGGAATTAGGCTGTAATATAACAAAATGTGGAAAAAGTGATGTGCTGTGAATACTTTCCGGATGCACTGTAACTGAACAGTAAAAAGTGAACAGTTTTTATAATAAAAAAAAAAAAATCAAAAAGGTAGTTTTTCTACATCCTGAAAATTATAATGCTCTAATTTTTCAATATTTCAAAGCTGGAGCAAGCATTTCCTACATAGTGCAGACATCAGTGCCAAATTGTCAAAGGTAACAACTACATTTCAGGTGGATTCTGCCAAGCTAAAGTTTAAGCTTTTTAAAGTACTGATGGAGTCAGGGATTTGGATGCAAGATCCATGTAGTTCATTAATAGGCATGCTTGTATATACACTATTACTCATTATAAATAGACAATTTAAAATTAATCCCACACATACTTCCTTTAAATGTAGGAGAAATACTCATTCATATATTTAGTAAACACGAATATTTCTCACAGATAAGCCCATGGTAGTATCTGAACCCATGAAATTCTAAATTATGTATAGTTTTTTATGCTATAGTAAGAAGTTATACTAAAATCTAAATGCAAAAAGACAGTAGCATTCTCCACACTGAAGGATATTAGAATACCTCTCAGAGCACAAGTTAAGGTTGTTTCTGTGCTCTGAGCAAACTGAAAGCCAGAATGCAATGTTTCACCAAGATTTTGGTTTGATTCATATTCACTCATTCATACCTAAATCCAATTTATTTAATGATAATTCCACTAGCAGAGCAATAACTAAAATCTGACTGTTCATTGTACACTCGTATGTTATCTATTAATAGTCCTTATAATCAATGATGTTAATATTGGGTGAAATTGCTCCAGACAGATACAATTTCTCATTTGTAAGGTTAGCTATTATTGTTCTCAAGGGCTATTAATATTTGCACTTATTAACCTGAATTGCTCAGCACATGAGGCCTTTCTTAGATTGTGTGTGTGATATTCTTAAACAATGATGAGCTTCTGTAATTATTATCTTTCCTATACAATTATGACTTTTATATGTTGCCTACAACCTATTTGAAAATTATTTTAAATCACTTACGTATATCATGGAAAAAGATAATTACTGTCACATATATAGAGAATTAAAAAAAATTGCGTGTCCTTATCAACATGTCACCACTCTGATGCCACTATTAGTGAGTCTAACTACCTTACCTTGAAACATCTCTCTTCCTTATACAAAAAATCTCAAAACACACTTGATATAACCTGGCAGCATAACAAAAATCAGACAAGTGAAAATAAACACTAATATTAAATGGAAAAAAGCAAGAAGTAAATTCTTGACAGCATCACACAGAGCTAGATGTGTTTAAATCTGTGTTAACTAAGTAGGTCTATACAGTGATTAACCATCAAAAATAAATATAATACATTCCTTGAATTTTAAGATAATGAAGCTGGAGGTATCAAACATTGTCAATTACACTGTTTTCTTGTTTTCTGTTTTTTGGGGTAACACAAAAATCACTCTGCAAATTGGGTAGATATCATTTTGTTTCTTCAAAAAATGTGTTCCATATTATTCACAAGGTCATACTTTTACTCGTAGCCCAAGTCTCTACCCAACTATTCAAAAGAATGTTTTCCAATATTGATAAGACCTCTTCAATTAAATCTATGTAGGGCATTGGTCACTATTAAATTAGAACATTATCTTTTACCTTGTTTACTACTACCTTTGATTGCCAATCTGTAGCTTTAAAGTGGAGTACGGCATCTTTAATCTTTTCCTACAGGTGGCAATAATCAGACATACCCACGGCTAAAGCAGCCACCTACATCTGAAAAGGAAGACGTCTCAGCAGAAAAATAAGGAATTTGTAGGACACCTTTCTCTATGGCAACACAATTCACCTTTATTTTCTCTTGTGGTCTTTAAGAAGCCTTGCTTTGGATTTGGCAACAGGTCATAGTAATCTCAAAGAAAAAATTATGTTCACTGGCCAACTAATAATAGTCCTAGGGATTCTCAAACCCGCCTACTCCAATTCAGATGTGCAGGGAACAAGAGTCTATTCTGGCAGCACTGGGCACAATGAAGGAAAAAGGCATGGACATGATACCAGTTTATCACAAGGTGCACTAACACATTTACTCACACTTGCACTGGGGCCATTTAACCAAACCTGAACGAGTTTGAGAATGTAGGATTACAACTGGAGTAATTAAAAGAAGAGCACAGAGACACATATAGAACATGCAAACTCCATGTAGACAATCAGGTGCAGGATTTAAACATCATATGCTGAATCTGTAAGGAGGCAATGCTAACCACTGTGCACTGTTGTGCCACCTAAGTTACAAATATGTTAACCATATTTCAACTAAATATTTCAAACTTCTTAAATTAACTACATTCACCCATACAGTTTTATGACTGCTCAACTGCCTGAAAGCTACAGAAAATTATACAGTGACAGGAAAAATATTGTATGGATAAAAAAATAAAATAAAAAATACATATATTTCTTACAGTATTTTTTACTTCACATTCTGTAAATTGCTTTGCATTACTCTACTGATGCAATTTTCCTAAGTCTGGCTTTTTGGATACATTTGAGTGGAAAACAACATGCAAAATAAAACAATTATTTACTTAAAGATAAAATAGCAGAAATAAATTAATGAGAGACTGAATGATAAGTATCTACTCAAAATTTATAAATTTATAAAGTACCTGCTCCTACATTCTCACAAATGTCACACTGCTAACCTTAACACAGCTGCCAAGATTCCATTAGCAATATATTCTCTCTAAGTCGAGTATTTCAGATCTATCAGAAAACATTTTGGCAGGAGTTTCCATCTTCAACAAGCAGCCTCAAGTGACTTGCCAGTCTTTATGAAGAGTCTATAAACCAAAATAGCAAAACCAAACCAAACCAAAAAGTGACACAGTATCCAGAGGGAGGAAGATCTTTAATGAACTCTAGATAGACGTCCTTCCATGTTTTTTTTTTCCCTGGTGGAGCTAAGGGATGCAATAAAGTAGAAATAAGTTGCAAAGACTTTTGCTTACTAAAAATACCAATAAATTGAACACATCTAGATATTAAAGTTTCTGTGTTATAACAGGCAAGTGGCAAAAACATATTTAAACAAGATGAGTGATGAAAGAAAATAGCGAGCAGGGAAAACTAAGTCAAAGCCCAAGCTAGGACTAACTAAATGTAAAGGATAAAAGTACTTTCCACAATACAAAAAATCCTAGGACAAAGCCTTTGGTTATAAGGAGAGCCAAATTCTAAGAGCCAAACTTAAAAGGAAAAGGTCCCAAACCAAAAAAAAAGCTTGAGGCAAGCAAACAAGTTTATTTTAGGTACGATACTGATCTTGCCCTGGTATTATCTCCTTTATAGACAGTTCTGATGACATGATATGTTACATGTCGTGAACCTGGCAACAGAAAAATCAAAATGACCATACAAAATGACCATTTTGTGAATTTCCCATTGGGATTAATAAAGTATCTATCTATCTGTCTAAGCATAGAATGCAAAATAGCTTTATTAAAATAAAATAAAAAAAACAACCACCACCATTCAAAAACATTCCAGAATCTTCACAATTTAACAAAAACAGAAATAATAATTCATTTAGCAAAACTCAGGATATTAGCCAGCAATGAGTGTACCCCTAAAACAGTGTATGGAACAAAGATATAAATAAAATGACAACAGTGGAAAAAAAAACAAAAAACTGCACATTAGGATGTTTCAAATCTACTGTCTGTTGAACTAGACAGAAAAAACTGCAATACTACTGCAGGAAAATATTAACATAATTCAGCACATAAACAGCACTAGTGATATCCTAAAGAGGGCAATCTCCCACCATCTCTAAGCAAGATGCACCACATTTTCTTTAGTAACCATATAAACAACAAAGAAATGTGTCACTTATTATTAATGACAATGTGAAAAAAAACGGTATTGCCTCTGTAATGTCTTGAATCCAGACTTAATTCATGGCATGAAGTTCCAGTGTAAAGGTAGCAGTGGGTGATCAGGTCAGGTCAGTTTGGGGAAATTGCACTGGTACAGCATACTGCTGCACCCACCACACAACAAAACAGTATCCAACTGCATCTCATGGTGTCTAGCAAACATTTTATTGAATATACTCAGCAATTGTTTGACAAAGCAGCCAGAAGTGCCAAAATTGATGTCTATACAGTTCAATATCACCACATCCTTGAACAATATCACTGCACAGCACAGAACCTAAGAGCAGCAGGTGTGGAATCACACCTTTAATATGTTGCACAGGTACATTGTGATAACCAATATTTGCATGAAATGCTATTTCAATACCCTGTTTATCAACAACCATTTACTCCATCAGTTGTCACTATGAACTGGTTTCCAGGGTGCTTTTTGCAACACCATTTGAGTCCAATACTTTGAGGATGAATGAAAATATATCGTCTCTACTGCCTCAGATGTTTAAAGCTGCAGGAAAGGAAGCTCTGGTCTTAAGCAACATTATTTTTCATCATGTATCACAGAGCAAGAATCCTGAAAAGTTTCAAAAGACTTGCTTAAAAAAAAAAAAAATTGGATATCATGGTTAAGTATCTTCTCTTCATCGGTTATGCAATCAGCATGCTATGTTACCCATTTACTGACTAACATGAAAAATAATCGGTCACTTATTGTCAAGTTATTTCAGTTATTCTGGTTAGCAGACAAAAATCTCCTAAACAATTTTTAAAATTTTAATCTCTTGTGAGTTTGAGGAGTAGGACATAACTTATCAAACATACACTGGAGTGGGGCAATATTTTTAGAGCCGGGCCAACAGTTCACTACAATGTGCTAAGTAGAACTGTGGTTGCAGTATGTCTGGTATCTCCACACCAATCAGATACTACATATGTTCTGTCTGCTATCTTACTTCTTCTAAATGTGCAATATTTACACTGCATCTTGCATTACGCCTCAGTGTATACAATTACATCGCCAGCCAGCTACACACAGGACAACCGACCACACATATTTCGGCAAGTGAACAGAAAGCTCTACGATCGCTACGGAATGACAACAGCATCATTATCACATCAGCCGACAAAGGAGGTGCAACTGTCGTCTTAGACAAGGAACAATACACCACAGCTATGGAAGAAATACTTTCTGACACTAACACTTATCAACAGCTGAGTAATGACCCAATGAAAACTACACTTAATAGAATAAACAATACTCTGACCAAACTCCGAAATAACAACCGCCTGGATGCCCAGAATTATTACAAAATGAAACCCAGCGATGCTAACTGCCCTGAATTTTACGGACTCCCTAAAATACATAAAACACCACTGAAATTCAGACTAGTGGTCAGCCTAATAGGCGGACCATCTTACAACTTGTCAAAAAGACTTTCCCAGTTACTCAAACATTTAACTTATGACTCTGAATATTCGGTGAACAGCGTTGAGTTGGCATTACAGTGCTTGAAAGATGTATCCATCGCCGAGGACAAGATCATGGTCTCGTTTGACGTTGTGTCGCTATACACTATGATTCCGATTCATCTGGCCACAGAAACACTATTAATGAGACTGGAAAGCGACGCCATCATAGAGATAAGAACTAAACTGTCCATTAAAGACATAATGCACCTAATATTTTGCCAGAAAACTCACTTTCATTTCAACGGCAAATACTACACTCAGAAAGAAGGCATGCCAATGGGATCGCCGTTATAAGGACTTCTAGCGGAACTGGTAATGCAGCGATTTGAAAACATGGCTCTATCCCAGTTCACACCCAAAATTTGGATACGCTATGTAGACGACACATTCGTCATACTAAAAAATAACCAGCTGAATGAATTCTACAACCACATCAACACAATATTCCCTGCAATCCAATTCACAATGGAAAAATAAATTAACCGACACATCAGCTTCCTGGACATCTACATCAAAAGAAATAATGACGCCACCCTGACCACAAGTGTTTACCGTAAAGAATGCTACGCAGACAAGATATTACACCTCACCAGCAACCACCCGGTATCTCATAAACAGAGCTGTGTTAAAACTCTATTCAGAAGAGTCCACACCCATTGTAATACGAAGGAAACAAAAATGAATGAGAGACGCCATCTCTTCCATCTTTTCACTTCAAACGGATACTCAAAAACATTCATTAATCCGAGCTTACACAGAAGACGCCAAAAAACTCAGCAAATAATTGAACTGAATCAGAACCCCCACCCCACCTGGCACTCACTCCCTTATCACCACAAGGTGTCTGAAGGTACAGCGCACATCCTGGCCAAGTCAGGCGTCAGAATAGCACACAAACCCACGAACAATCTGTGTACGGTCCTGTTTAATGTTAAAAACAAGAAATCGATAGCAGAAACACGAAACATAGTTTATAGAATTCCATGCAGTTCTTGCTCACAGGAACACGTATACAGGAACATCGCAACGCCGTCAGAAGAAAGGACTCACTTTCATTGATCTACACGCATACTAAATCAACAGGACATACATTTAACTGGGACAATGTACAAGTAAAATTTAAGGCCAGTACTAAAAGTGCCAGAGAGCTGGCCGAATCTTGGCTATCAAATGAGAACGCCATCAACAGACACTTGGACATAAATCCAGCATATGCAAACTTAAGAACAACATGTTCATAATAAATAAACTGTACACCCAATACACCTGCCCCCCCCCCCCCCCATAATGTTTTGCTATATATTGCCTTTGATTCTTGTAAGTCTAAACATTATCCTCTGGTGAAGACCCCTGGCAGGGGTTGAAAGCTCAGGAATAAAAACTACTTTATGATACGTGATTCATTTTTTCTCCCTTTGTGGATCTCCAGCTGCAAATATGCAAACCGTATCACAGACCTTCTTTTCCAGAGAGAGCTCTGTATGAATAAACACATCATACAGGTGTATGCACTGAAGTGAACATCAGCAAGGAAAAATTAATTTGTATTAAGTCAACTTGGCTGTTGCCAGCAATGAGCACCTTTCACAAGAGTCAGTCAGTAATAAGCACACCACAACAATAAATTCTGGAAGAAACAATAGTTTCCAATAACCTCCACTAAAGCTTCTCACATCCCCTTGCCTGGGTAATTTGTTGGAATTAGATGATGCCTCAGCAATATATGACTCTAGAATAAGCATGTTTTATTTATGCTTAGAACTTAAGCAGTATGTATGTATTTTATATATATATATATATATATATATATATATATATATATATATGGAAGAGAAGGTCTGTGATAGGGTTTGCATATTTGCAGCTGGAGATCCACAAAGGGAGAAAAAATGAATCACTTGGACATAAATCCAGCATATGCTAACTTAAGAAGAACATGTACATAATAAATAAACTATACAAACCCCCCCCCCCCCCCGATTATACTGACTTAGTCCCCTCCCCCACCCACTTAATGTGTTGCTATATATTGCCTTTGATTCTTGTAAGTCTAAGCATTATCCTCTGATGAAGACCCCTGGTAGGGGTTGAAAGCTCAGGAATAAAAAACTACTTTATGATACATGATTAATTTTTTCTCTCTTTGTAGATCTCCAGCTGCAAATATATATATTATATATATATATATATATATATATATATATATATATATATATATATATATATATATATAAAAATATTGTAAGAACACACACATATACTAGGCTTTGCAAAAACAAATTAAAAACACTAATTTATGGTAGAATGCATTTTCTTACATGTTATTTTTGCAGACTTAGAATTTAAAGCATATGGATGAATAAAAACGTCAGACTGAACATTATGAACATTTCTTGTGGTTATTTTCTATGTATGATTTATTATTTCTCACATCTGGTTCATTCATCCTTAAAATTATAAGCTATAATTAGCTGCTCCACATCAAAACATTCAATTTCCAAGTACCAGGAGCTGTCCAGTATTAACTTTGTGTTTAAAAAAAGTCTGCAATGTGTTATCAAGACACTGTATCTGCATCTCCTACCAAAGTAGGTAATGAATAGTAAGATTGTTTGACAAACAGTTATAGTACACATTAATTCTTTTATTTATATTTACTTATGAAGCTGACACTTTAATCCAAAACAAATTATAAAACAACAACCTACAACATTTTCTACAACTGGAGTGCAGGCAGGTAAAGGCAGTTTTTTCGGGGCTACACTGCAATTTAAACTTTGGTTCAAAGTAGCAGTTGGGTGGATTAGAGTCCAGTGCTTTGCTCTCAATGTCATTTCTTACTGGCATAAGATCTCTCTAGTTAATGCTGCTTTACTTGTACGTACCACCAAATGCATATGGAAACTTGTTTTAATAATATTTTTCTAGCAAAACATGACACAAATTAAGATTTTAATGTATATAGCAAATAAAAAGGCTTTACAATAATATTTTAGATGAAGCAGAATCAATGACAGTATTTGTAAACCACACTATCCAGGTACACTAGTTACTGCACACTGCATCATTAAGATTGACAATAAAGTAAAGTGTGATTTTATATGTAGCATGGTGTGCAGAGAAAATGAAAATGCTGTGAATGACTGTACAAATTCTACTAGCATAGCCTAACTCTGAACTCATTAGTCAAACTGACAGGCCATCTCACTTTTGCTAAATTTATTCAATACTTGCCCATAACAAAGTGCAAGAAGTGCTACTTCGTCACTCAAACGCGATTCTCCTGTAACACATCTTGTGTTACACTAATCATCAGTTATGCAGAGAAAACCGATGCGTTTAAGCAAGACTTCCAGACTCATTGAAAGCAGGAGTTTATGTTTGAAGAATAGCATGTGCAATACATTCCGAGAAAGAAGCTACCTCTGACACTTACTTCAATGCATTCATCACTACTGTCAGTGGCTTATAATAAATCAGTTTAGACAGGGATACTCTTTCTTGAATTCTCAATTTAATATTTATTTAAATTCTTACTCAATTGAGCAAACTGGAGATTTCTCTTTGACACCTCAATGATTTGAAGAAGCACTTCCTTATCTTCTCTTTATTACGTGAATCATGTTCATTTCATTATAAAACTTCAAGCTGCAGTGCTTGTATGTTATTTCTTCTCTCTTTGAGAAACCTTCCTCAAATATTTTATTTTTAATTTTCTCTAGGATAGTTACTGCTTTTTGGTCCATCATTTGTCATCCAGCACACAGTAATCCTTTTCTCATCACAAAGTATTCCTCTACAATACCAGAAGTACTTTGGGATTTTTACATTAGTTACCCCACTTAAAAACTTACCATATCCTAAGCCTATCTTACTGCATACTGTCAGTAAGCTCTATTTCCATTACATCCTTTCTGATAATCATGTTCGCTTCATGGTACATGTTTTAGGTATGTGAAACACTACAGGTTTCACTGTACTAATACAAACTTTCACCTTTAGCTTTTAAAGTATATTTGTACCTACCAGTCACCTGATAATATCATCTAATGTTTCCACTCTCTGTGTTCTGTTCTGTTCTCAATTCTAATCATATACAGTACATATCACTGCTATGTAGACCTTTTCACTTTCTTGTATCTAAAGTGCTTCATTTTCTAGAGTCGGGTTTCCCAACCTCAGATGAGGGGGTCACCTATGGCACATTGCTGATTTACAAAGAACCTCAGAATCTTTTTCACAAATTAAGCTGATAAAATTGTTGAACTAGCTATAGACAGAATGCTATCACAATATTTAGAGGCAGGAAAACATGAAACAGAAATAAATCAGTCCAGTAATTTGGGAACTCATTCAGTCTAACTCAGGAGTTAAGTCTCTAGTTCAGCAGGTGTGGGGCACCACATAGGGAACAAACCAGACCTCTGACAACAATTAAAATCATCTGAATTTCTTGAATACTTTAATACTACTTTTAGAGATAAAATGGGCTATCAATATAAATGTTATATGTGCCAATAAGAAGGCAGTGTTAAATTACACCTTGTAAAACATGCAGAAACAGCTTTAAATTCATAAACCATCAATGCCATGAATTTAGTGAGCTACTGTACCTCTTCCAAGCTGAGAGTAATTTAATTACGTTATTTTATAGCAATAGGCGGCTTGGTAAATACAAAAAACTTCAACTTTTTCTTTTTTGCTTTTACACGTCTGATTTGTGAATCAATACCTGGTTGCTAAGAGCCAAGACATTTCTTTCCACATTGAGCAGCAGGATGATATTTTTTTTTATAAGGTACAATATTGTCATTATATCAAGTTATTTGTTGATCTTCATCCAGTCATAAAATACATACATGAATCAGTTATAGTTATTTCATATATTTTCACACACGTGTGAATAGGAGGCAGCTGAAGAGCTTACAGAATACTGTTAACACGTCCGCCCTAGGGGTGGTGGGGTGCACCGACTCTTTTTCTAAGTCTCCTGCAGACGTTTCCCGGGAAAACCCCAGTAACCGGTGCCTCAACTCAGAGCACATCATTTCTGGCCCAGGGGACAACATCACTTCTGGCCCCGGACCCGAGGACAAACATCACTTCCCCCAGACTCCCTATAAAGCCTCTTTCCCCTCCTCTGGATTTCAGTTCTGTTTTGGACTCATTCTTGTAAATTACTCTGGTCTTACAATTCTTTACTTTTGCAGCCAGGAACATATTATACGGGTGGCTGCCCCAAACCTTCATCATGTCTGGAGTCTCGTTTTGTCACAATATGTAATTTAATTATTTGTGATGTTCTACACCAGGGGTCACCAACATGGTGCCCGCGGGCACCAGGATGCCCCCAAGGACCACATGAGTCACCCGCAGACCTGTTCTAAAAATAGCACAACTCACCAGTGAACAGCGTCTAAAATTTAATTTTATCCTGTAGCTATTCTTCTTTAATCATATTTCCATTTATAAAGATTTGAAAATGACAATATCTAAAAAAAAAAAAGCATTTAAAACATGTTTATTATACATGAAGTTTAGATAAGTTTAGGTAAACTCTGTTCTATTCTAGTTCAACAGTCAGTATTGTGTGCATGACAACACTTCACCGTTCATGGAGAGTGAGTAAGCTAGCTGGCGCAGCGAAGATGGGGAGCTGAATGCGGTTTCTTATCCCAAAAACATGGCAGAAAAAAAAAGAAAATTTATCATTTTCACAGTGAATGGGAGGAAGAGTTCTTTTTTACTACTGTGAAAGAAACCTGCGTGATGTCTCATTTGCGGGGTGACAGCAAAGCGGCACAATGTGGAGAGACACTTCACTACGTGTCACAAAAGCTACCATGCTAACTACCCACCAGGCAGTGCGATATGGGCAGCAAAAGCCTGTGAGTTAAAGGCAGCTTTGGTCAAGCAGCAGTCTTTTTTCACAAGACCGGCGAAAAACTCTCAAAAAGCAACAGAAGCCTCAATTACAGCTACACATTTTCTGATAAAAAACAAAAAGGCATTTTTAGATGGGGACATTTTCAAAGAAGCAATGATGATAATTGCTAACACTGTACTTAAAGATGAGAAAAATGGAACCGATCTAATCTCCTCTCTCTCCGATGTCCAACTGGGGGCATCTACGATGGCTAGACGGGTGTCGGCTATGTCCGGTAACTCTGCCAATCAGCTGGACCGGGATCTGGCGAAGTGCAGGTGGTTTAGCATCCAGTGTGACGAGTCCATGGACAGCTGCAGTACAGCCCAGCTGTTGGTCTTTATCCGGATGTTGTTTGATGATTTCTCCACAAAAGAAGAACTCCTGACACTACTACCACTAAAGATGACTATGAGGGGAGTTGACATTTATAACGCGGTGAAGGAGTTTTTCATGCAGAAAAATGATCCATTGGAAAAGCTGGTAGCGGTGACTACAGATGGGGCTCCTGCTATGATCGGCTGACATACAGGTTTCATCGCTCACTGTAAAGGTGACCCAGACTTCCCAAAATTTCTGCATTACCACTGCATCATTCACCAGCAGGCAATATGTGCAAAAGTGATTGGCTTGGAGCACGTGATGACTCCCGTTGTGAAAATCATAAATGGCATCTGCTCCAAAGTGAAACAGCACAGGATATTCAAGGTGCTATTGGAGGAGATGTCAGCTGAATATGGTGACACTGCTGCTACACACAGAAATCCGATGGCTCAGCAGAGGACGAGTTTTACTTAGTTTTTTGTCACTTTTGGGTGAAATCAAAGAGTTTATGCAGTCCAAGGGCGAAGACGTCTCATTGCTAGAGGACACAGAGTGGACACTTGACCTTGCATTTTTAACGGACATTACTGGGAAACTAAACCAACTGAACTGCGAGCTGTAAGGCAAGGGTAAGACTGTTGTTGATATGATAAGTACTTTAAATGCATTTAAAGCCAAGATGAACATTTTCTCTGTGCATTTACAGAGAAATAAGGTGCTGCACTTTCCCTCTGTGCAGTCGGTGCTGCAAGATAATGCTTATGCATCCAAGATATTTGACAAAGTTGCAGAAAAGTACTGTCAAGTCATAAACATGAGCCATGTGTGTCATTTATTTCCAAATCTTTCATGAACATGGACATAACATGCATTGCTGAGTAACTAAGTGCAACATTCAACTTGGATGCTGGACAAGTGGAGATCGAAATTGTAACATTGCAAAATGACATCTACTTCAAAGTCTACCAGGCTGCACCAAACTTTTGGTGCCTTGTTGACACAGAAAAGTACAGTGGTGTATGCACAGCAGCTATGAAGGTTGCCAGCCTGTTTAGTTCAACCTCTCTCTGTGAATCAGCGTTTTCTGACATGAACTTCATCAAGAACAAGCACAGAACACACCTCACTGATGCACATCTGCAGGACTCACTCAGAGTTGCAGTGTCAAGTTACACACCAGATTACAACACACTGGTGAAAAGCATGCAACCCCAGTCTTCCTACTGACAAAGAAACAGACACCAGATGTTGTCATTGGCAACATGGCAGTGCCATGGCAAAGTTGAATTCAAATATTGAAAAACTGTGTTCAATTCAAAAGCCAAAAGTGTGTTCATGAAATGTAACAGATATAATTTTATTTAAAATACTGCAGATTTGGTCATTAGTTCAAAATGTGATAAGATTTATTTAAAATTCTGAAAGTTTTTTGTTAAACATCACATAATTGATAACTTGTTCAAACATGGTGCAACATAGTTCATGATTTGTTAAAAGGGGTTGTCGGTGGTTAGTGAAAATGGGACATGGTGATTTCCTATGAAATGTTGCAGAAGTGCTCATTCGAAAATTTAAACAATTGCTGAGGTTAATATAAATAAAGTGTTGAATATTGATATTATGTTTCCCACCTTGTTAAGTCTTTGTTGATAAAATCATAAACGTGATCAGTGTCTTCACATAGATGAGTATCATTAATCATTAATAATAATATATAACTAAAGATAAACTGAGTAAATTTGTTATTTAAGAAGAGTGTATCAAATTGGTAGCCCTTCATATAGCTAAGTGCCCGTGAAGTAGCTCTCAGTTTCAAAAAGGTTGGTGACCCCTGTTCTACACTGTACACAATTTAAAAGTAATATCAGTTGTATCATTTGTTCATAAAATAACCTAGTGTGTTGTTAAAATAAGGTTTTAAAAACACATAGCAACATGGCTTCAGAGTTTCTTTAGTGGCTAGGATTACAAATTTAATATAGAATTGGCTATACTAATTCACAACATTAAACAGGGGATATAAAATATAGACTCACTCAACAAGGAAAGTCAAAGCTGGCTGAATGTCAGCAAGCCCAAAAACCAAAACAACCCAAAACATAAATACCTTTTACATTGATTAGCAAAGGTCACAGAAAAAAAATTGAAATCATCTTTCATAGTGCATCACTGACCTATTTAATGTTAAAAATGTGATCCAAAACACTGAATTGTACAGATGATTATTTTTGGTCTACCAAGTGAAAACAAGGTATGAAAGCATGGATTGTCAGGATGTATTTATGGTGACTGATGAGAGAAACACAGCAACAAAAAGACTCATCTTATTAGCCAACTGTAACGGTCATGATGTGGTTGCTGTCATAGTCTGAGGGATGATAAAAGCATTTCTGATATATGTCTGCATTAGTTAGACAGCAGAATTCTCTAATAAAATAAATATCAACACTGTCACAGTACAAAGTTGATTATACAATTCCCAGTTCTTTTTAAAAGACCTCCCCACATAAATTCCTAGTAAACTGTATGACCACATTCTCATTTTTCATTTCATGTTTTTTTTTATGATGTGTATTAAAAATAAACCAAGTAAAAATCATAACACTATATAATAGCCTTCATATTTCTTCAGAGTAAATGTACTTTGAGGATGAAAGCATAGAGACTAGAAGTGAAACATGTCTCTTTTCTCTTATCTTTCTTTACTCCAAGATCTCTACCAGAAATCTTTGAACATATCTTTACCTCATGGCAGAATTGGTAAAATTAGAGATTGCACACTAAGGTAATATTACAAACTCTCATTTGAACACAGAAAGAAGCATACACCATTTTTAAAGGACCATACATTTGCCAACCACCTACTGCTATCTTGTGCTAACATACAATTGTCTCATGTTAATCAGCAGTTTGTATGTCTGATTTCCCGCTAGTGCTGGGCGGTATACCGATTCATACCAAAAACCGTTTATTTTTTTTATGATAAGGATTTTTCTTATAACGCAACACCGGTTTAAATTGCCTAAACAACATTCGGAACGTGGCGCAGCGGGAAACTGTTCAAGTGGGGACCTTTTTCACTGTTACACCGCTAAACACAGATTTGTTGCACAGGGGCTCTTTTTCACTGCTACTCCACTAAATAGGTAGTGGTAGTGCAGGTATTGCGCAGTGAAAATGGACAGAGAACATTCCGAAACTGAAGTTGACGATAAAGTTGAACATAATGACACAAAGGAACTTTTGCCAAAAAAAAGGAATCACGTCCATTTCCTGGAGATACTTTGGTTTTAAAAGGTCGGATGTGGACCATTATGTTCAAATGTGTAAATACTGTTTCTATACTACTGGATAATACTGCAAGCCAAGTTGTACTTGTTTTATTTGTTTTCAATACAGTGTAATTTACCTGGGTACTGTATAATAGTGTGATGACATGTTGACTTTATTCTCGACATTTCCACTTTAATCTCGACGCTTATGATGAGAATAAAGTCGACATGTTGACTTTATTCTTGAAATTTGTCATTAAAGTAGAACATCGTAAACTAAACTTCATCATAAAATGAATATTTAATTTACTAGATTTTCTCAAACCCCGTCATAAGTTATATAGCACATTAAATGCTTTGTGTTAAGTGTTCCCCGAGCTTCTTAAACTGACTTCCTCTTGCACTAAGAGGAGGCGCCGGCAGCGATCGCCACACAGAATACATTCACTTCATGATATTCCTGCTCTCTGAACATTTAGAATGCTAAGATAAATACTTGATATAATTTTCATGGTGAAATGCATTAAAGCATGCATTAATCATGTGGGGGCACGGCGGCGTGGAGGTTGCACTGCTGCCTTACAACAAGGGTGTCTTGGATGTACCCTGCCTTGCATTTGCATGTTTTTCTGGTGGGTTTACTCGGCATGCTTCAGTTTCCTTTCAAAGTCATTGTGGGATATGGCCGGCCTGTCACCCTGGCCAACACCCCCAGGCCGCCAGATGGAACTGTCCCTGCTGCATGGAAGTGCCCCAAATACCAGCAGGGAATCATGGACGATGGAGTTTTCCTTTACAGCCCTGCTGGATATCACAGGGGCCAACAGATGACGCTGCAGGGAGGCCCAGAGAGTTGTTTGTGCCCTATAACCCGGAAGTTCGTCGTAGGCAAGTTTCGGGTTGAAGAAAAGGACTTTTTATCTGACCCGGAAGTGATAAGAAATCACATGGACTGTAGAATGGGAAACACTTCCGGGTCAGGGAATATAAAAGGACTATGGGAAATCCCAGACGTCGAGCTGAGCTGGGTGGAAGGAGGGCAACGCGTCTGGGAGTGGAGGATTGTGTATTGGTTATTGTTTAATTATTGATTATTACTGAGTATTGTGGAGAGGAGGGTGCTTTGTGCACATAATTGTCTAAATACATATTATATTTGGACTTTTACCTGGTGTCTGACGTCTAGTCTGAGGGTTCAAGGGGTCACGGAGACCTTAATCTGTCACATCATGTAGGATGTGGGGTTTTGTTATGCTATATTGACCTTGCTAGTGTATGTTTTGCTCGTATTCACCCTGCGATGTACTGGCGACTCGTTCAGGGATGGGCGCAACCCTGAATGGATGGCATAATTAAACATGTATAACGAAGATATTTTTAAAGTTCTGAACACTCCGTGGGCTAAGTTTATAACTAGTTTTAATTTCACAAAGACGTTTATCGTGTGGTGACTGGTTATGTGGAGAAAGAAAAAGGAAGGATAGGAACTGGGGTTTTGGTACGTCAGATAGTGACAGCACGCGTGCAATAAAGAAAGCCCGCTCAGAAGAACATGCATTGAATTCTGTGTTCGTGTCTCCGACCACCAGATCACAAACCCAACATTTACACAATATTTAAGTTAAACCTGTGCGATACCCATTCAAACATCCAGTTTTTTGGAGCCTCGTCACACCTGTCATAAAGTTCTCTACACTGAACATACACCTGGGGACCCCTTACTGCGAGGGAGCAGCACTACCGCCTCAATACCGTGCATGTTTAATACCTGCTTTAATGCATTTCATCATGAAAATGATATCAAGTATTTATCTTAGCATTCTAAATTTTCAGAAAGCAAGAATATAATGACGTGAATGGATTCTGTGCGGTGATTGCTGTCTCATCTTAGTGCGGAGGAAGTCAGTTTAAGAAGCATAATGATTAACAACTGGGTTGGGGAACACTTAACACAAAGCATTTAATGTGCTGCATTAAGTTATGACGGGGTTTGACAAAATCTAGTAAATTAAACATTGATTTTAGGAAGAAGTTTAGTTTACGACATTCTACTTTAATTATGAAGTAAACTATGAGAATAAAGTGGAAATGTCGACTTTATTCTCGACATATAGTTTGATTTTTTCTTCCCTGTGTCCGTATTTGTTTTTCTTCACCATGGCCCTAATATGATTCCATAGGGCTATACCACAAATAGCATTATAAATGCAAGTTGCAGTCCGTATTAATGCAGTTTGCCTAAATGATGGTTTAGTTGGTAAAGATGTCATCACCAAGTTGCACTTGTTTTGTTTTATTTTAATTTGGTGAATACTGTGTAATGCACCTGGGCTTGAAGCCTTGAAGTAATAGTGCAACTATCAGTAATAATACTATCATTTATTTTATTGTTGTTATTTATTAGTTTAAATATTATGCAGTTCAATGATGGTGAAGTTGTTTAAAAAGTCACTTTAACGTGTCAGTGGACAGAGATTGTTAACATTAACAGAAAGTGTAGTTGGTTTACAAAAAATATTTGCTATTTATTCCTTTTCTAAGACATGTTCAGTACAATACAACTTTTGACAAGCACTTCTGGATAAGTCTAAATGCCTCTTTGGATGGTTGAAAATATGTTGTCAAAATTATAGTTTAAGTTTTTGCAAAATCTGTTCAATAAAAAGGTTCTATATTTTGACTGCATCTGTCATGCAACATGATTCCTTCTCTTCATTAGTGCCACCCCCTTGAAAACTATCACTTTATGGGGCCATGCAAACCTGTATTAATACTTGTGTGCACATTAAAATGTTTTTTTTGTACAATGTACAGTGCTCTTGACAGTGGAATAGGTTATTCTTAGCCAGTAATTGCAGTGGAAAATGTGGTTAACATCCACTCATGCATGGGGAAAAAAATATCGTCGAATACCGTGAAACCGGGATAATTTTGAAAAATACCGTGATATAGAATTTTGGTCATACCGCCCACCCCTATTTCCCGCTATGATATACAAATAACACAAGAAATGTATTTTCAGTGAACTTATTAGAAGAGTTTGTGTATCTTGAAAGATTTCATGTTCAGAAATTCCAGATCTGATTAACTTCTTCTGGTAATACTGACTTTAGCTGTAGAAAATTCCTTATGATTCTGCTCCCTGTTCATGATGCTAAATAAAAACGTACTGGTCAATCTGCATTTCAAGATGCTAAACACATAAATCTTCATAAATTACACAAAAATTAAACAAAAAAAAACATTTGTACACCCACACACGACATAACAAAAGCCTTCAATTTAAGTTATTTCAAAAATATAGGATAGTTGGCACTGCAACGAAATGCACTAAAGAATAATTCCTATGAATGCATAAGAAACACTGCAATGTAAGTGCATAACCACAGAAGCATTTGGGAAATTAAAAGATCAACACATTAAGGAGTCAAACGTTTGGCAGCAAAAGGCAACAGCATGCAGCAGAATAAAAAAAAAAACATTGCATGTCCTTAAAATGTTTTTAACTTGAATAAAGAACATTAATGTTTAAACTTGCCAATTGTTTCAAAAATTGTCTCAAGTTACAAGCAAACACTAAAAGAACTATGATATCATTTGACATTGTTTACCATCACAATACTCTGCATAAATTATTCTAAAACACAAAATAACAAGGTGGTTTCATAAATAAATAACATTTTTAAAAATGTTTCCTTGTATGTATTCCTTGGCAAAACATCAGAATACACCATTAGCTGAATGTATACCTGACATTACAAATGGATACACAGTACAAGAAGATCAACTTAAGTGCAGTAAGTCCAAAAGTTTACTGTTCGTAAATTAAAGGAACATGAGCTCTAAAGTGTGGATGTGTCAGCAGCAGTGCTGCCCCATGGCTCCAAAAAGCCAATTATTAGTTCAGGACGTGTCTGTGAGGAGTTTGCACATTCTTTTCATGTGTGCCTAAGATTTTGCTGGATTATTGGACTTCCACAGCACACAATAAAAACATACAGGTTACTTTTTATGTGTTAGTGAATGTGGGTTTGAATGTGCCATACATGACTAGATCTAAAATGCAATGTAAAAAAAAAAAAGGGCTTTCATTCATGATCTGAAGATTAAAATCTTAATTACTGAAATAAAATAACATTAAAATTACAATAAGCTCTGTGGAGTCTGCATGTTCTCTCTGTGTCCAAAGAAATTCAATTTAGGTGAATTGATGATGCAAAATTTGCACCTCATGTGTGCGTGTGAGTGTGTTCACTCTACAGTGGGCTGGCGCCCTGTCCAATAATTGTTCCTGCCTTGCAAACAGTTCTTGCTTGGACATGCTACAGTTTCCCTGTGATCTTGCTCTGCACAAGAGGGATAGGAAGATGGATGGATGGATGAATGGAATACAACGGTTAAGATTAGATTTAAAAAGATAACTTAAAGAAATCCTAAATCCTGTGACAGTGTGTGTCAGCTATATTCCATGAGTGGAATAATACAATATGTCTCAACAATTCAAAAGTGCTTTCAGCAGCTTTCTTGTCATATTGACAAGCATGACATGTCAAATGTCTTTATTCTTTGCATTATTTGCATTGTTAACATCTGCAAGTCTCAAAGATTCCTGGATGTTCTCTTGTGTAACAAATAATGTTGTATAAGCAAAAAGAAAAATGATTCACAGAAAGTACAAAAAATGAATTAAGTAAGTGCTAAATTGCTTTAAATTAAATTACAACTTAAAGCATGCTGAAAACAAATCTGGCTGTCCATTTTCTGGACATGATATACTGTATTTTCCTTTACAGAAAGCAAAGAGTGCAAGGCAGGAATAATGGGTTTGCTACAGTCACTGTTGTCATGCATAATTAGTCAATAGGAGTTTTATAAAATATTTACACATATTGCATAATAACGTTAAGAGAAATACTTTTAAAAGGATTCCAATAGAATTTCATTATTTTACATAGTACTAGGGTGTTGTACCGTGTTAGTCATTATGAATGTAGTGAAAAGTCTAGCAAAATGACACATTATTTTACATACTACATTACTCTAAAAGTCAGGTCTACTTAGACCAATAAGAAAAAGTCCAAGTGAAGCAAATTGATGTTTATGTTTTATCTTTCAGAGTGGTTTCTTGTCAGTATTTATCACTTAATTAAGGCAGAATAGATGTATTATATTATGTAAAGACTGACAAAGACAATACAGATCTGCTTTGCCCCAGGGCTGTTTAATGCTAGCCACTATGACAGACTTGACAGGATGTCTGTCAAAATAAATAATCCAATAGCACATGGATCCTTGCTGGGAATTCTATGCTCTTAGGCAGAATATGTTTTAATATTCTAGAGCAGTGTTTATATTAGAGGTTTGGAAGAAATCTGCACAACATCAAGTGGTAAACTAAGGTAAGAACACAAACTATAAATGCAGCTTTCTTGGCTTTAGAACAGTCTTGTTCAGACATCTGGTATGATGCATATTCTCAACGGAGTCTAACCTGGACACAGTTACATTCCCTATTCAATAGGCATTAATAAAGACACCAACTCCTGTGCAAATAAATCTGATTCTGAGGTCTTCCACAATTTCTTCTCTGCAAGCAGCTTCCTCTGACTCTCCTCTGAGTATACCATAAACTTGATTTCTGCTGCAAAGTCTCAAACATGAATGATGCCACTCTACACTTTAATACTACCTAATCACTCAGGATATAGCCTCCTGTGAATTGTTAGAGTGCTTCCTCACAACACAAGATCCGATTTACCATCTGAACTGTAAGCACAACTGATCCTGAAAGCTGTCACATCATCTTCACTGTTATCATGCCTCCTGTACAAGTCCTTTCTACCCTAAGGTCGGTAATTTGTTTCCACACTGCCCACCACTACATACACAGCAATGAATGAAATTCATCCTGATGTCTACCACATATTTCCTTCTGTATACAGTGCCCAGCTTCCAGGCATATGACCTTCAGTGGGAAAGCATGCTGGTTAATTATCACTTTTCAGAGACATAGCAGATATTTTAGAATAAAAATTACAAAGGATATTTAAGACCCACACTAGCAGAACAAATGAAAAGGTACATAAATAAGAAAAAGCAATTCATTCTGGTCTGTGAACAACTAACTTCAAAATATTGTTAATAAAATTAATCTACTTACGCCAAACTGAATATTTCATAAAATCCTCTATTCAATCAGATATTAAACAGAAGTTAGTATTATGTACATAGAAACAGGATAATTTGCTCCCTTTGCCAATTTTGAAGTAAAAATAGCTTCATATTGAAAAACACATGTAATTTCTACTTTATCATTCAACAAAATAGCTGTAAATAGCTTGTGCACACTATTATCACACTTTTACTACCTTTTTATGTTCTTATTCTTTATTTTTGCATTTAAAAGTATTGCTTATGTTTTTATTGTGCATCTCTGAAGTGCATAGCTTAGAAATGTACTTTTATCTGCTAATTTACATAGTTTTGCAACAACTTTAACAATGCTTGCTTATTAGTAATTAATGTACAAGGAAAAAAATCAAACTAAGACAGAATGCCAATACATCATATTGAAGGTCTCACACATAAATATTATATTATATATATATATATATATATATATATATATATATATATACACACACATACACACACTATTTATTTATTTTTTATTTATTTATTTATTTATGCCATTTCCAGAAAGTTTGCTCTGTCTCCTAGCACAGTTTCAAGGGCATGGAGGAGATTCCAGGAGACAAGCAGTTACTCTAGGAGAGCTAGACAGGGCCATAGAAGGTCCTTAATTTATCAACAGGACACACACACCCAGGAATTACCAATGATTTTATATTTAATAATTACAAATGATTTAAATGGAAAAACAATGTGTGTATTCCCTGACACCAAAACAGATCCCCATTTTTGCTGAAACACCACCAAGACACATGAAAATTGACAAAATAAGTTTAATAATAACATCACTCATCACAACAAGCCCAATTAAGACATTTCTCCTGATTAAATACAGTTTAATAAGGCTGCTTGACTACACTATCGGTTCCAAATTCACTTTCAAAGGAATGGCCTTTATGCCTTCTTGGGCTTTCCGACAATCTTTTTTCCGAAGATATTTTATGGATCCAGGATTTATAACTAATTACAGAATTACGGTGTTTGAGGGTTCCTCTAGGGTGCCTCTATCTTTTGCACAATTTGGTTCAAAACCTAATCAGCACATTGTCATCTCCTAACAGGCTTAATTTTCGAGTTTGGTATTTTTTCCATCCAGCCGTTTTAGCTCTAGGCCGTTCTGAAGAAACTGTGACACACAGACACACACACACCCATCATCAAGATATCAATGTTTTTGGTATTAGGGGACACTAAAACGTCGACATCCGTCAAAAACTGGAGATCAAAATGTTTGATGAATCTAAAGCTCCTCCCTCATAGACAATTGGTTATGGTGGGGGTGGGCGCAAAGCAAAAAGCAAGCTTGAATAGCAGAAAGAGGAAAAGGCATTGGATGTTTAGCAAGGAAAGATAAAAACTGGTTCTCTCTCAGAATATGCTAACAACAATGCTTGCCATTCTCTCTAACATAATTATGCCATTCTTACCTGAAGGTCTCAATATCTGGTATTATAGCTTGTAAAGAATGACATTTTCAACTGTGGATGAAGAATTGGCTTGCAACCTGCCATCATTAATTACAAGAGATGACTTGTACATATTCATGAGCAGATTTTCAATAAAATGACAGAGATCAGTGAGCTCCTGAAATACCCAAAGGGAAAGAAGTTACCACTATTCTTTTCTTTTTAAATGCTTAACTTATGTTAGCAGTATGAAGCAGAAAGAGTGTGAAGCTTACTGGTACTTTAAGATAATACACTATCATTCATTACAGATCAAGGTTGAACTCCTTGCTGTTCAAACAAACATGAATGACTGACAAAACTGAATTATGTTAAAGTCAGGGTGGGGGGCCCACAACTTTGTGGGAGTCAGTAGAGAAAGACAAGGAGGATGTAAAGCTTTTGATAAAGAACTCATCACACAGTGCTAATGAATTTCTTCACTATCCTGTATATTACCTGCATTCTGCGTCCTAAAAATCCAAATCTTCATGTTTTTTCTCTTCATTTTATCCCACTCATATTTGGAGTCAATGTTAACTAAACTTATTTAAAACAGGACTTTGATTAAAAGAACCATTATTAGATATTAATAGTCAATCTGACTATACTTAACATCCCTCTTTCTTTTTGTCTTTAGAACTCTACATATTACAGCATTCCCAATATATAATTCTCAAAGATTTAATTTGACTACACAGAAAGACACCAGTACAAATTCATTTTAAGTAATCTTAAACCTAGGTTACCCCTCAGATGTCCAAGGTTATGTATGGTGAAAGGTTCCCCAGGCTGACTTGTAGTCTTGGAAGTGTCAAATTGCTTCTACTTCAAGACAGTAATATTGCTTAGGATAAATTCCTCCCAATTATGAACATTTTCCCCTCTGAGAAAAAACATGATTTTAGCTTTTCTTCAGATTTAGATCACACTAGAGAAATAGCTTACCTCTTTAGCCAGGACTATTTGAAATCAAAGAATTACTGTGATTGGTCACTGGTAAGATACACAAATTTATAATAGTACTTTAAAGTCATTTATAACACATTAAATAATTGTGTGTTTGCTACAAAGAAGGGTGTGAAGATATACTCTTAATTTATTTCCCACATATGAATCAAAAAAAAAGTTATAACAAATAATTCAATTTGGACTCATTCAATAGCCTACCATTTAAAGCACTTATGGCTGGAGTTCAGAGATTAGCCACTGTTATTGAAAGATTCAGAAGCAGAGGACACAGTATTTACTGTAAATCAAGTATTAAAAATTATTTTGCTTTGACGAGCTTGGTCTTTGATATGAGATTCAGTGGAGGTTTTGAATACTTGATAAAAGCCCTCATAAACCCGTGAAGGATTTTTCTCCCCTTCAATTTATAAACAATAGTCATAATAATTACAATAAGAACAAGATGGATGTATTTTTTTTGCTCGAATCATGTATTTGTAGTATTTCATTCTTCATAAAGAGCTAAAAATAAAAAATAATCTTAGCAATATTTTGTAACAACAACAACAACAATAATTTGAGAAACATAGCCAATACAAATACTGCAAAATGAAATGAAATGACCAAAATGACACTGATTGTAATACTGTGCATTCCTAAAGACTAACTGAATTCAAAGTTAAAATCAGCAAGTCTCCCAAGTGAAGTTACAGTAAAACTCAGCAAATGGCATTTCCCATTGTTCAATACAATCTATAAACTGACTGAGGACTCTCCTCATGTTTCTTCCTATGTTCGTGGCTTGTATGTTTGCTTCTCTTTTGGAAATCAATCCCTGACACTGTGTGGATGGTGATAGTGTATTCTCTGCTTATGTTTGTTTAGGCACAGTAAACAGGAACTCTGGAGTTAAGGGTGATATATGATTAAAGATGTTTATATTTCAATTACATCAATTTTTGTAATTATATTGGGCACGTTATTTCAGGGACCTAAAACTTACAGGTTATCTGCTTGTTAAGATTCCGATTTTCCTGTCACCAACAGCTGGTTAGGTAACATGTGCAGAACACATCTGCCTTTTGAAGTAGCCTGTAGCAAAATATAGAATCAAATAGCTATAGTATGGAGTTTTCACCTCAAATTATTATTTTTTTTTTTTTGCAATGTGCCTATGACTATTAATATTTCATGCACTAAAATGCAATCAACTGCCATTTTAGAATCTATGACTGGTATAGTATTGAAAAATAAAAAAAGAATTTTTATTTAAATGAAAAGCAGTTTTTCCTCCCAAGCATTTTTTTTTATTTAGTTACCCATGTCTTGCATCAAATTAAACTTATACATTACCAGTGGAATAAACATCAGAATATTTATTAGTGTTAAAGCAACTTGATCCATTTTGATTATCCTATTTTGTCTGAGAAACAGAACTGGAGTGCACAGCATTATAGGCGGAATTTCCTGGTGTAAATATGGAGATGCCGGAATAAGCCCAAGCATGGAATGATTCAGTCTGTGCAAATTACAGTATATGTTAATGTAAAACTGTCTGCCCAATGCACCTCACTTTCAAAACCTCAGCTCCACTCATGACTAAGAAAAATGGGCTCAAAGAAACAGTAGCATTGGTTTCTGGCTTGCATGAGACTGAAAATCTTAAAAAAATGGACAGAGATCAAATTCAACAGTAATGAATAAAACTTACCTCTTTCTCTTTGCCCTGTTCTGCAATAAGATAATGTTATCAGTTTACTTTAAAGCCCTAATGATAAATGGTACATTTTACTTCCATGTAAATGGAGGTTTGGTAATGGATTCAAAAAGCAGCTATCGAGCTCAGTTCACAATCTAATTCTTTGATGCTCAAAACGCAGTGAAATGTAGATTTTTAGCATGGTGTCTGTCTCTGTGTCTGTGTGTCAGACATCATGTCTGCCTTGTTACAGGACACAGACCTATTATTTCTCATCCAGTACTTGTCTTAATATCCTTCAAAACTGTTTAACTTATGTCCAACAGTAACTGCTATGCTGTGTGTATAGTTTTTGAGATACATGTAAATTATGTACACACAGAAGGCGGCACATGCAAGCATGCATGCACACTAAAAGAAATGTATAAATGAAGATTGGGGACCACTTGTTTGCCCTACCAGAGCACATGCTGGATGATGATGGGAAACACATGAAGACACACACACCACGACAGTCATGTGCCAATAATGCCCGTTTATCCAGCTTGTTTACTTCATTTGAACTAATGTGTTCAGTTTTAAACTAAATATTACTAAAATTATTTACTTCAAACAATTTCCTGTTCACTGTACTCTAAAATACACATAAATGTTATACAAATTAATGTACTTAATTGCTTTTTTACAGTATGATTAGTTGAATATTATAAAATCTTTTGTTAAGTGATTTCCTGTAGTAAATTTACATAAAAAGTACTGTATTAGCCATTCCATACTGATTTTTTTTTCCCCCAAGGCCAAATTTTGATGGTTTTAATGAATCTCACATCAATGAACCTGAAAGCTAGGTAGTTACTTTTTAACAAAAACTTTCCTAAGACATAGTTTTCACTTAGCAAATAATTTACCAAGTCTGAGTCTTTGACAGTTACTCCAACAAGTGCCTTTTTAGTTATACAATGTGACTAAATCTGATTGTTAGTCACCGTGCAATTCTCTGCTTTCATCCCTAGCACACGTTGGAGGACTAAGCAATGAAAGCAAAGAATAATATTCAAGTCAGGAGTCAGTATTTCTCCTCCAAATTGCCCAAGGCTCTTTAAATCACTTTACAGAAGAGGAGGAGGGTGATGAGAGCAGGAATATTGCTAGTGGGGCTGCAGTATTACATCTACAATATTAATCTGCAAGGTAAGATTTTTTTTCTTCTTCTGGCCAGGCTAAAATACATTACACTGAGTAACTGGCAGTCTTCCATCACACACCTGAGAGCAACACTGCAAACTCCCACAATAGAGCACAAACAGAAAGAAAAATGCACTCAACTACTTCAAGAATCTGAGAATTTAAATGAGCTTAATATATTCCAAAAGCTATCTTGTGCCCATTGGTATTGTGTGTGTGTATGTATGTATGTGTGTGTCTCATACTGTATGAGACACACACATACATACATATACACGCACACACACAAACATATAGCCACATTCAGACTACTTAATTTACTGTGTTGCAGATTTAACTTTAAATGGATAAATTTGCCATTTTTCTCCGTCAATCTGCAATCAATAACACAATGTGAAAGTGAAAACATTTTCAGGAAGGTTTGAAAATTTATGTAAAAAATGAAAAACTGAAATCTATCATTAATGTAAGTATTCAGATCCTTAATTCAGTACTCTGTAGAAGCCCCTTTGGCAGCAATTACAGCTTTGAGTCTTCTTTAGTAAGTCTCTACAAGTTTTGCAAACCTGAATTTGGGCAGTTTATCCCATTCTTCCTAGCAGATGCTTTTATGCTCCATTAGACTGGATGGGCGCCTGTAAACCACCATGTTTAGGTCTCTGTTCTAGGAAGTCTGGGCTTTGTCTAGGTCACACAAGGACAATCATAGACTTGTACTGAAGGCATGCCATTGTTGTGATGAAAGGTGAACCACTGTCTCAGTCTGAGGTCACATGCACTCAGGACTGGATTTTCTTCAAGGATCTCTTTGTATTTGTCTGCATTTATCTTTCACTAAATTCTTGCTGTACCTACTACTGGGAAACACCTCCATAGCATAATGTTGCCACCACCATGTGTCACAGTATGGATGGTATTAGGCAGATAAGCCGTGCCAGGTCATCATCAGACAAAGTGTTTAGAGTCATCAAACCTGAGAATTTTTTTTTCTTCATGGTCTCATAATTTTCAAAATGCTGTTTGGCAAACTCCAAGCAGAATTGTGTATGTTTATGGTTGATGGAGTGCTGATGGTCATCCATCCAAAAAGTTCTCACATCTCAGCAGAGGACTTAGAAAACTCTGTTGGATTGACCATTTGTTTCTTAAGCACCTCCCCAAACAAGGTCCTTTTCGCTCAGTTATTCAGTTGGATTAGATGGGCAACTCTAGGATAAGCCTTTGTGGTTCCAAAATTCTTCCATTTCACAATTAATGAGGCCATTGTGCTCCTAGTCTACAAGCAAGTTCTAAACACATTAAGGATAATGAAAGCAAACAAGATTGACCTGACCACAATTTGGAGTGTCACAGCAAAACGTCTGAATGCTTACTGAAATAAGAAATTTTAGTTGGATTTTAATAAAGTTGGAAACTTTTCTGAAAATGTGTTTCCACTTTGTAATTATGTTTTATTGAATATAGATTGATAGGTGAACGTGGCAACTTTATTGTGTTGTAGATTTATTTTTAAATGAATAAAGTGGGCAGAAAGTGTAGGGGCTTAAATCAGAGTTGTAAAAAGTACTCACAAATTATACTGGAGTAAATATCTTGTGTGTACAACATACAGATATTGTTCACACAATATATAACTTGTGGTCTCAATATATTATTTGTGCCGATAAAATCTTCAGAGGATCCACATATAATAGCTTAAGAAGAGGGAAAAAATGCTAACCTCTACATACTTCTTTAAATATGAAGGCAAGACTCTTGAAGACAGAGATTTCTGAATGTGCCAGCAAGCATAGAAGACCGTATATTTTACAAATTTGAAAAGTGTTCAAAAACGAATATGGGGAAAAGATATATTCAGTTTCCATGTCTTAGGAAGGAGCGTTATATGGCACTTTTGTTTTTTAAAGATGTAAAGCATTCTGCTGGCTGTGTCTAAGCAACACCAAACTATTTACCTAGGTTGACAACACACCTGATAGGTCTGTTTTATGAATTTATAATAGTATTACTGAAAAAAAAGTAATGAAGTAAAAAGTATGCTATTTGACCTTAAAATGTAGTGGAGTAGTCAAAGTAGCCATGAAAGAAATTTCCTTAAGTAAAATACAAATATACAAAAATATACTCAAATAAAGGAATACTAATATATATATATATATATATATACACACACACATACTGTATACAGTTAGGTCCATAAATATTTGGACAGAGACAACATTTTTCTAATTTTGGTTCTGTACATTACCACAATGAATTTTAAATGAAACAACTCAGATGCAGTTGAAGTACAGACTTTCAGCTTTAATTCAGTGGGGTGAACCAAACGATTGCATAAAAATGTGAGGCAACTAAAGCATTTTTTAACACAATCCCTTCATTTCAGGGGCTCAAAAGTAATTGGACAATTGACTCAAAGGCTATTTCATGGGCAGGTGTGGGCAAGTCCGTCATTATGTCATTATCAATTAAGCAGATAAAAGGCCTGGAGTTGATTTTGAGGTGTGGTGCTTGCATGTGGAAGATTTTGCTGTGAACAGACAACATGCGGTCAAAGGAGCTCTCCATGCAGGTGAAAGAAGCCATCCTTAAGCTGCGAAAATAGAAAAAACCCATCTGAGAAATTGCTACAATATTACGAGTGGCAAAATCTACAGTTTGGTGCATCCTGAGAAAGAAAGCAAGCACTGGTAAACTCAGCAACGCAAAAAGACCTGGACGTCCACGGAAGACAACAGTGGTGGATGATCGCAGAATCATTTCAATGGTGAAGAGAAACCCCTTCACAACAGCCAACCAAGTGAACAACACTCTCCAGTGGGTAGGCGTATCGATATCCAAGTCTACCATAAAGAGAAGACTGCATGAAAGTAAATACAGAGGGTGCACTGCAAGGTGAAAGCCACTCATAAGCCTCAAGAATAGAAAGGCTAGACTGGACTTTGCTAAAGAACATCTAAAAAAGCCACCACAGTTCTGGAAAAACATTCTTTGGACAGATGAAACCAAGATCAAACTCTACGAGAATGATGGCAAGAAAAAAGTATGGAGAAGGCGTGGAACAGCTCATCATCCAAAGCATACCACATCATTTGTAAAACACGGTGGAGGCAGTGTGATGGCTTGGGCGTGCATGGCTACCAGTGGCACTGGGACACTAGTGTTTATTGATGATGTGACACAGGACAGAAGCAGCCAAATGAATTCTGAGGTGTTCAGAGATGTACTGTCTGCTCAAATCCAGCTAAATGCAGTCAAACTGATTGGGCAGAGTTTCATGATACGGATGGACAACAACCCAAAACATAAAGCCAAAGCAACCCAGGAGTTTATTAAAGCAAAGAAGTGGAACATTCTTGAATGGCCAAGTCAGTCACTTGATCTTAACCCAATTGAGCATGCATTTCACTTGTTGAAGACTAAACTTCAGACAGAAAGGCCCACAAACAAACAGCAACTGAAAGCCGCTGCAATAAAGGCCTGGCAGGTCATTAAAAAGGAGGAAACCCAGCATCTGGTGATGTCCACGAGTTCAAGACTTCAGGCTGTCATTGCCAGCAAAGGGTTTTCAACCAAGTATTAGAAATGAACATTTTATTTCCAGTTATTTAATTTGTCCAATTACTTTTGAGCCCCTGAAATGAAGGGATTGTGTTAAAAAAATGCTTTAGTTGCCTCACATTTTTATGCAATCGTTTTGTTCACCTCACTGAATTAAAGCTGAAAGTCTGCACTTCAACTGCATCTGAGTTGTTTCATTTAAAATTCATTGTGGTAATGTACAGAACCAAATCAGAAAAACGTCTCTGTCCAAATATTTATGGACCTAACTGTATATACATATACAGTATATACACACACATATACACACATATACAAACCGTATTCAGACAAGTGGGATAAAGTAATGAAGTACATACATACACGAATACATATACACATATACTGTATACACTCACTGGCAACATACTATGTACACCTGTTATACTGCTTGTTAACACAAATATCTAATCAGCTAATCACATGGCAGCAAGACAATGCATTTAGGCATGTAGACATTATCAAAATGACCTGCTGAAGTTTAAACCAGACATCAGAATGGGGGAGAAAAGTGATTTAAGTGACTTTGAACGTAGCATGGTTGCTGGTGCCAGATGGGCTGGTCTGTGTATTTTAGAAACTGCTGATCTACTGGGATTTTCACACACAACATTCTCTAGAATTTACAGAGAATGGTCAGAAAAAGGGAAAATATCCAGTGAACTGCATTTCTCTGGGAGAAAAATGCCTTGTTGATGCTAGAGGTCAAAGAAGAATGGCCAGACTGGTTTGAGCGGATAGAAAGGTGACAGTGACTTAAATAACTATTCGTTACAATTGAGGTATGCAGAAGAGCATCTCTGAATGCATAACACATTGAACCTTGAAGCAGATGGGCTACAGCATTAGGAGGCCACACTGTGTGCCACTCCTGTAAGGTAAGAACAGGCAACTGGGGCTATACTTCACACAGGCTCGTCAAAATTGGGCAATAGAAGATTGGAAAAATGTTGCCTGATTTGTCTCAATTTGTACTTGACATTCGTATGGCAGGATCAGAATTTGGCATCAACAACATGAAAACATGGATCCATCCTGCCTTGTATCAATGCTCCAGACTAGTGGTGATGGTGTAATGGTGTGGGGGATATTTTCTTGTCACACTTTGGACCCCTTAGTATCAAATGAGCATCATTTAAATGTCAGAGTCTACCGGAGTATGGCTGCTGACCATGTCCATCCCTTTCTGATCACAGTGTACCCATCTTCTGATGGCTACTCCAGCAGGATAACATGTCATGTCATTAAGCTCAAATCATCTCAAAACTGGTTTCTTGAAACATGAAAATGCACAAAGTTAGTCTTTGTGGTTGGCATACTGCTTAAACTTCACAATTGTTGCTTTTTAATAAATTGTTGAAAGGTTTTCAACTTGTTTCTTTTGATTTGATATGATGCAAACTATTTTATTCATCTTCAAAAAACTTCTTACTTTAATACATTGTAATTTTAAATATGAGACAATATAAAGAAAAAATTGTTTATATATATTACATTCAAAAAGTATTAAACTATCAAAACTGAGACAAAATGGTTAACAATGATAAAAAAGGAAACTTATTAGACATCTTAAGAAACAGTTTTCTCAGAAATGCTTACCACATAATTTAATTACAGAAAAAATACAAATACAAGATGAATCAACAAAAGTATATGGCAACAGTACATACGTATTCATCATGGTCACATAAGCACATTAGAAGAACAAAACCCAGGAAGTGCTCAAATCACTGTGCAACATTAATAAAATGCATTGTAGATTGAAGAACATTATTTTTGTGTTCTCTCACAGCCACATGAAAGAACACACAGCTTCAAAACTGAACTCAGTAATTGTGGGTCCTGCTATGTAAAGCAGGTGGTAAACCACAAAGACAGTATAATTTTCTGTAGCTTCAAGATATTTGAGAAGTTAAAATAAGGCTTTAAGTGTGAATGTTGTTAATTAAAGAAATTTGAGGTATTTACTTAAAATATAGAGTAATCCCTCCTCCATTGCGGGGGTTGCGTTCCAGAACCCCCCGCGAAAGGTGAAAATCCGCGAAGTAGAAACCATATGTTTATATGGTTATTTTTATATTGTCATGCATGGGTTACAGATTTGCAAAGAAACACAGGAAGTTGTAGAGAGACAGGAACTTTATTCAAACACTGCAAACAAACATTTGTCTCTTTTTCAAAAGTTTAAACTCTGCTCCATGACAAGACAGAGATGACAGTTCCGTTTCACAATTAAAAGAATGCAAACATATCTTCCTCTTCAAAGGAGTGCGCGTCAGGAGCAGATAATGTCAGGCAGATAGAGAGAAGAAAGCAAACAAATCAATAGGGCTGTTTGGCTTTTAAGTATGCGAAGCACCCACGGCACAAAACTGTTGAAGGCGGCAGCTCACACCCCCTCTTCAGGAGCAGACAAAGAGAGAGAGAGACAGAGAAAAACAAACAAGCAAAAATCAATACGTGCCGTGCGTGCTTTTAAGTATGCGAAGCACCCTGCAGCATGTCGCTTCACGAAGCAGCTGCACAGAAGGGAGCAACGTGAAGATAATCTTTCAGCATTTTTAGACGAGCGTCCGTTTCGTCTAGGTGTGCGAACAGCCCCCCTGCTCAATCCCCCTAGTCAGGATCAGAGAATGTCAGCGCAAGAGAGAGAAAATTAAGTTGGGTAGCTTCTCAGCCATCTGCCAATAGCGTCCCTTGTATGAAATCAACTGGGCAAACCAACTGAGGAAGCGTGTACCAGAAATTAAAAGACCCATTGTCCGCAGAAATCCGCGAACCAGCAAAAAATCCGCGATATATATTTAAACATGCTTACATATAAAATCCGCGATAGAGTGAAACCGTGAAAGGCAAAGCGCGATATAGCGAGGGATTACTGTAGTTCACATATTCTTATCTTAGGTGACACAGTAGGACACACTGAGTAGCGCTGACATTTTACAGATCCAGTGTACTAGGTTCAAATCTAGCACCAAATTGCCCTGTGGAGTTAATATGTTCGCTGTGTGCCTCTGTGCTTTTCTTCTGCATACTCTAGTTTTCCTCCTACATTCTCAAAAGCCTTGCAGGTTTGGCTGAATAGTCCCTAGTCTGAGTGCAGGTGAGTGCATGAGTCAACCCTTTGATTGCATGATATCCTGTCCAGGCCCATTTTCTGCATTGTGCCTGGTGCTACAAGGATAAGCTCTTGCTCCCTGCTCCTCTGAATTAGAGAAATTAATTCTGAGTATAAATTTGCCAGTGCACATAATTTATTTACCTTACGTCTGCCATTAACTATTGACAAAACCAAAAGACAATAAAAGAATGTAAGGTGAACTATAGTATCACTGGTAAAAGCTCCCTCATTTTTCTCCTGAATTGTCCTCCAAATTAGAGTTAGGTGACAGCTTAAAACATGGCTACGTATAAACCGCCAGTTTTCTTGAATGTTATACTTGAGCATTGTTTATCGGTTTTTGTGTGTTAATTAAACTCAATCTGAAAAGTAAATTTAAGGCAGTTAGCCCACCATAAACATTTCAAAGAAATGATGATTTTGAGTATCTGCATCATAATGGTGCCACGAATTGATTTTAACGCAAAAAATAACCAACAAAGTTGAGTCGAGTTTCTTCCATAGTGCAGTTTAAACACAGGGCATTATGTAGTCTCTGAGCTTTGTCGACATAGTTTCCACTTCATGATAACAGAAGTAATAGTGCCCACAAGGACATCTAAATATTTGAATATTGTGTTTTATCCTTTTCTTAATTGATACATTAGTGTTAGTTTGCCTCCAACCTCTTTGGAATGCTCTCTAGTCTTCACTTTCACAGCTGTCCTTCAGATTCGCAAATTGAACAATGACCCCTTAACTGTGGTAGTTTTATCCAGTAAATATAGCAGTCATTTTAATGATTCACTGGCGGTAGCTAACTGTTAGGACAATGTGTCCTCCTTACGCAATTGTCTTATACTTCTGTAAACATCAAACAGAGCCTGAATACTTATGCCAGCAGCATACTTCCATTTTCACTCTTAAATGATTTTTTCTAACAAAAAAAAAAAAAAATCTCAAAACGATTAAGTTTATGTGCCTTGAAATAAAAATAATGCAGGGAGAGAAATGACAGTATTGTGTTAATTATTTAGTAAAAGTAGAGAAATGGGCAAGGGTCTGAATACTTTTGCCACGTGCGGTGTGCCAAAAACAATATTCCATTACCAACTTTTTTTTTTGTTGACTCAGGCATAAGATTCCAGAAATAACAAAAAGAAAATCTTGAGCTGATTCACCAAGGATGCTTATTTAGAACCCCACTACATCATATTATATTCATGATATATCTCCCATGCTTATTTGTTGCTGTCACAGTAATGGAAAATTAAAGTGACTAGGTCATAGTAAGAACTTTCACAACAAATAAATTCTGCTTTACAGAAGGTAAAAATGATATGAGATACCACTTTTAGAGTCAAGACTACTGGGCTGTTTCCCAATAAACTATTCATATATGTCTCCTGTCTGATGTACAGTTAACTGCAGAAGAAAATCAGTTCATATCAATAAAACTGCAATAAAATCTTTATTTATGAAAATGTAGAGAGAGCAAAAACATGAAAAGGAGGAAAAAGCACTAATTAAAAAAATACTGTCAATAGTAATAAAAAGTCTCTATACGCTTATATTTTTAATATTGTGTTGCTTTGGTAAAGAGTTTTTATCCACACAACTACATGCCAGATACCACACTTTTTGCCAACATAAAATAGCATAAACAGATAGCATAATGTAACAATTTTAAATTCACATAATCAAATTTGGCCCTATGGTGGGCCAGAGTCCATCACTGTACAGAAGCAGAAGCAGAAAATGGCCCTGGGCACACCTATACCAGGGAAATGTATAGTCACTATGCCAAAATGTACGTCTCTGGAAATGTGGCAGGAAAACTAAGAACACTCAAAAGGAAAATACACACAGACAGAGGGACAATGTGCAGATTCTACAGGAACAAAAACTTGACACAGGATTCAAACCTAGGATGCTGGATTTGTGCAGCAGCAGCACTAATCAGTCTACTAAATACCAACACTATAGCTAAATACAAAACTTTATGGTAACAATTAAATAAATATTCACACTACTAGAGAGAAACTGCAGCTGTGTGAGTAAGCTGGGACAGGTGAAAGGCACCAGAGGTAGAGAGGTTACTACTGCCGCCCCACAGATCTGCTCCAGGAGACTGGGTTCAATTGTAGCATGATCACTGCTATCATATGGACTCATCAATTTTGCCCTAAGACTTCACAGATCTTTCAGAATACTAAGTAGCCTCTTGATAATCAATCTGGTCATTATTTATCTTGTTTAAGTTTTCCCGTTATCATGGTAAGACAAACTGAAGTAGGATTTTTGTGATCCTGTAAAACCTTCTTAATATTAATATGTGGATTTATTTTGTTTCAGGGGACAGTCAAGGTTTTTAATCTGGTTATATCAATTTACTAAACATACTTTTCCTCCACTTTTTCCTCTTAATTTATCATGAAATGAGCAGTCTTTTATTTTATGATGTTACTCTTATAAACTCTCTTGATGCAGTGTCAAGGATACGATGTAAAACACAGATTGATTAATTGAGGACTGATTTTGCTCTGAAGTCCTTTTGAACCTATTTATTGCTCATGGCTGAAATATTGATATAACCTGCACAGCCTTACAAATATAATAATGTTATTTATTTATTGGACTTCTGTAAAAAGCCAAATTCCTCCATGGGGACAAATAGAGTTCTGCCTATCCATCTAAAACTTTATGGTGTCTACCAAGATCATGTTAGTCACTACAAAGTATTTACTTATCCTCTTAAACTATAACTATTTCAAATTAATATCTATAAACCTCATCAGTTGAACGTAAGCTTATACTAATAAAAAAAGGAAAAGAAAAAAAAAAATCAGCTCATCAAGACCAGTTATGTAATTGTAACTTCAAGGTTTAAACATGATAAGGTTCTTCCCGAATCTATATACAGTAAGACAGCTTGAGGAAGGTAGGGGCTGTTATTTGGTCAAGAAGTATATTGTAATTAATATTACCAATTAATTTCTTTTCATATTTTTGAATTCTCTGCAATAATGCTTGTATTGAAACTCACACCCTTATCATTCATCCATATTTACATTTATTTATTGGATTCATGACAACTTCACATCCCACACAGCTACTCAATCCTTGCATGGTCCATTATAAGCACACTGTAAACAATGAGAAATACACGTCAAATGATCAATGATAGCAAAAAATGAACCGGATCATTTCATAAAATAGAAAATTCTAACAAAAAAAAATATCTAAAGTTGCACAACTAAACTCTACAGCTTTGTTAGGGACAATGACACTGATACTGTAGAGGCAATAGCATAATTTACAGAAGTAAAATTTAAAAATGTTCTTTAACCAGAGTTGCTGGGCAGCTCATTCTTGGTCTAAAGACTGGAATTTTTCATTCGTTGCAATTTTTTGCAGGATGCATGCAAAGCTAAAAGCAAGCAGTGTGGTCAGGGCTAGCTTTACTCTATGTGCTAGCTTCACAATCACATACAGGTATTAGAGCAAACAAGTGCTATGTCAGTTTTGAAGATAATCGATGGGATTGGTGAATAAACAGAGTGTATCCATGTACAGATAGAAAGATTATGTGCATAGGGAAACCTGTGCGTGCAATATCTGCATGAGTTACTGCAGTGCGAATTTAGCCAAGTTTAAAGTATGGAAAAAAAAATAGTTTAGTTTTAGAAATAAATTGGGACATCTGAAATTGGGCAAATATACATCACCATCCTAGGAAATACAAGAGGTCTGTTTACCGACTTCAAGGTATATTACACATTATCAACAATTACATTTTTAAAAGTTCATGTGGTCAAGATACACCTTGTTTTGAACATTTGGCAACAGAGAGAAGGAACATATGTTCCACACTAATGAAACAATCATGCTGAAATAAAAAACACCTGCAGCCAAACCTGTCCACATTCATCCATTACAGCAGGAAAGTTGACAGGTTTGGCTTAGGTACAACGACTGATAGGCTTCACAGGAAGAGCTTGGTTTTGTGATCTCTCCCTCTCTGAGACCTCACTCTCACAGATACTGCACCCTTTGCTCTTTAAACACGTCTTACCCATGCATGCCTTTGGGCAGCAGCAATGTAATAACTCAATGCAATTAAAACCACTGCTGCTGAAACTGCGGGCAATTTTAAAAGAAAATAAAACCTTCAGAATGCACAAGAAGCTAACAATACATTACTGAAACTGCATTTACACGCTACCCTTTTCATCTTTTACTGCCCATAAATAAGTACACATATTAATTTACATTTTAGAAGACTGGTGCTCTGGCAGGTTAAGAAATCTCAGACCAGAATGAATATTCAAGATATGATTACTACCACAAATAAAGGCTTTTGCGCACAAACAAATTCTAAAAAGAAAAGTGGCTTGACACGTCTCAAAATTTTAAAGGAAAACCTTTCCTGTCTCCAAAGTGGGCTTCAGTTTGGTCACCTTTTCATTTGGTATGGCACATTCGTCTTCATCATCTTGGACCTCAAATGGCGCCATTCACAGATAGACTAAAACTGGCCAAACCTTCTATTGTGAAAATAGGCAATGCACTGCAATCTTGTAATAACCTCAGAGCCAAGTAGCATCTCACCTTGTATTCCTTCTATACTGATACTCTTGTGCTATAACACAGAAAATAGGTGTCCACATTCCACAAACAACACAAAGAGTCAGATCTTAACCTTGCACAGTTAAGACTCTACATTGTAACGCTGCCTACTACCCACAAAGGTGGATGAACTCCCTGCTATGGACCACACAGGTAAAGCTTTACCATATACTGTACTCTTACAAATTGACCATCCTGACTGTTCAGCAAAGCTTGGTACTTCATTTTGCACCACTACTAATGACTATATTTGCAGTTCAGGCTTCAGCTGATGAACTTGTAGAGTAATTCCAAATGCATGTATAGTATCACTGGCACCAAAGCCGGCTCAATGAAGTGGCTTCAATTTTTATTGCTTAACGATTACTGAGACAACCGGATGACAACTCACAGCCATGTATATTGACCCGGGAGAGACGATAATGAACGTGGCTGCCTCTAGAGACTCCATCTGATACCCCCACTTCCCTGCCACCCCAGGCAGACTGGGTATAAGCACCTCTGATACATGGCCGCAGTCGGGATCTCGCAAGGCACTCAAAAAGGTACGGCTGTATTTCCAAGCTCCTTCTAATGTTCGCACTGCAATGTGGACTTTTGCCTACCACCCTTGCCTACTTGGGAGACTGGCAATGCGGGATGTGCCCCCTGGCGTGCTACTCCAGCTGGCACGCTTCTTTGTGTAAACACGGGGGCTGTCCTCTCCACCCCCTCCCCGGCGTCTCACTTACTCTGCAGGTGCTCGGAGGCGTAGTAATAGACGTCCTCGTAGCCTTCGTGGTAATCCTCCTCCGGTCGGTACTTTTTGCCTTTGCGCCTCCGCGAGCGGCGAATTTGCCTTACAAAGCCCAAGAAGCGTTCCATCGTTTCACCAAGCGCACCGGCAAGGTAGCGGTAACCGTGACAAAGAGCCGCCAGATCGAAGCATGTGAAGAAAGAAACGGAACGAGAGTGAATCAGTCCGTCAGTGGGGACTGGATGGAGTGAAGAGGAGCGGCTCCTTCGGTGGATACGACACGCTGCTTGTCCGGCGCACGAATAAATCAGTCCATTCAAAAGGCAGGGAGATCCCGGCGGTGCCCCTCCTCAGCGAGTCATTCACCTAGAGGGGGACGGGCAGCGTTCCCCACTCCACCCTGCTATGAGGAAAGGTGCACGAGCACCACTGGTTCAGTCCTCATACTAAAACTGCTGCGACGAGCCAGGGAGTGGGCAGGCTAGTCGGCGCGTACGCGAGTGCCGCGGCGCGTTCCACTCGCAGCTGCTGCACACTTTTACACATATACATACACACGCACGTGCACGCGCGCGCGTTATCGTCTATACAGACGCGCCCGTTTTCTCATCACTGCAATTACTGTACTTCGACGTTAGATGTTAAAATAATAATAGTAATAATAATAATAAAATAAAGGCAGCGACGGCGGTTGCGTTTCAGAGGTGCCAGCTCCAATCATATATTTCAAGTGTTTGCAAACAATCTCAGTGAACTCTCGACATTACTCGCCGCAGCAATTTTTCAGAGCTGCGCAGACGGTATTCGGATTAATTGGAACACGAATCCGTGACGTTGCGCAGCACAACTAGAAGATCGACCTCAGCACCACTGCGCAAAAATTGACATAGGGGCAATCAAGTGAGCACATCTAACGTACAATTTAAAAAGTAGTTATATTTTATTTATTTTAAATTAATATTTATAATTTTTTAACTTTCCAAATAAGTATGTTTGCCTAGTGACTGTGACATGTATTCCATTCAGAGTTAGTTCATGCTTTGTCCCGATCCAGACCATGGCAAGTTTCAGCTACCCTTGACCCTTTAAAAAAAACTGCTTAAGAGTGTGTTTGCACAATTAGAAGATTTAGCAATGCCACCTCCTAGTGCTTGAAACTCTTAAAACACTCCTGGGTCAATGGTTCCAAGTTTGCTTGGTGTTAGTGAGTATATTGGTGCACATAACTTCCTGTGGTAATCTTATCCTGGGTTATTTTATTGGAAATCAGAGGTGAGAAAGACCAAAGATGAATGAATCATTACTGATTTCCATTACAAAAATTCATGTTATGAGTGAATTTATTTCCAAGATATAGTTAGTATGAAGTTTGATATGGGTGGTTACAATTACTTCATCACACCTAATCCATTTTTGTTTTATATAATGCCCTTCAGCAAAATGTCCTAGCTTGAATAATTGTCTACTTTGGGTGAACACAGAAAACCCATATTGCACAAACGCTAGTCAAAAAGTGAAGACTGGGAATAAAATTGTCTATTTGTAGAGTCTCCATCCATGAACCAAGCTGGTTTTCATGTTTACTACGCAGCAAGAGTCAGGAAAGGCAGCAACCTCTATTAATTCAAGATAAGGGCAACTTCTAATACAAATTATAAATGGGTGAACCATGAAGACAGCATTGACCAACTACTGTAATCCTTGAATTTGAAAATAGAACTGTTAACACCACCAGTAAATTCATGGTAAGAAAAAATAAACCACCACATGTTGCCCACTTAAGAAGTGAGTGCTTAAGAGGAGGGCAGCCTAACGTGAAAGATAAAAAGATGAACAAGATGTGATAAGAACAAAAGAAAGGAATGGAGACTCTCTTTTGGGGTTGACTCAGAACACCTAGCCTGTTTATATCACACATTTTAATATTCAACTTGTTACATTACCCATATTTATTTTTTGTTTTACTTCCATGTAAACAGAAGTATGGTAATGGGGTCAAAATTTCACTATCGAGTAAAGTTCAGTTTCTCATCCAGTGATGTTCCAAATATAGAGAAATGTTGATTTTAGCATGGTGTGTGTATATATGTGTGCGTCTCTGGAAAATCAAGGTTGATTTTTTATTTTTAAATTACAATGTTTGTCATAAAATAAACTTTTTTTTGAGAATAGCTCCTGGATGATTACATCCTAGCAAAGATAAAAAAAAAAAAAAAATTACATTAAACAGTTTCTAAGATATCCACCCTGAGTGCCAAACCCTGTCTATAATGACAGCATCAGAAAAAATTGGCCTATCAAATAAGTTTTATGTTTGCTTTGTTACTAGCTCCAAGCCCATTATTTTTGGTCCAGAACCTAGCCCCATATCCTTTTTAAAAATAGTCTGAAACAACAATATTTCCAACAATTAACTGATGTAGAAATTGTTTAATTTAACCAGGATTTTTGCAGTCTGCTCCATTTAGTCATGGGACCAAGCCTATTGATTTGGAAAATTTCTGCACAAGTACTTTAAAGATTTTTTATTTTTTAGATTTGACACTATTTATTTAAATTTACAAATACACACACACACACACACACACAGAAACAAATTTATAACATAGCTGACTGCTTGTTTGTTCTTCCAAAGCATACGCTTGAGGATGAAGACAAAAATACATATAAATACCTCACATCACAAAAAATCTGTAAAATTCAATGTGCAGCCAGTCCCGTACTAATCTGTCCATCTATGCAGCTTGTTTACTTCATTTGACCCAATGTGTTTGTTTTGTTTTGGGTTTTTTTAACCAAAATGCTCAGTCCTGTTTCAGCCTGTGATAGTACCCTTGCATAAGAGCAACACAGATATAATCTTAATAGATCAAATACATGTCAGGTTTATTATGTCTACTTAACTCTTCCAAAGTCTAAATATCCAGTCTCTGTATACATGAGACAGATTGTATAATTCTCACTAACATGAAAACTGTTTTCATTATTCTGTACAGAAATGTTTGGAATGACAAATAATTTCATCTTTTAGATAAAATTCCCCATTATATTATTTTAAACAATAATGTACGATAATGACATAAATTACTCATCAAGATTGTCTAGCTCTACATACATAGAGACACAATGGTTGCAGGTATTCAGTGCTTCCAAAAATGCACGTCCTAAAACATACTAACAGAGGTCATTTACTTTGGATTTTTACTAATTGGTGATTTGAGTTAAAATAGTTTTCTGGTACAAAAAATCTAATTCTGATTGCAAAATGTGTCATCTTTACAAGCCTTAGCTGTGCACTGTTCATATCCAATGTTACATACCTACCTGCACAACACACAGATTAACAGAAGACCTTTTGTCGCAAGATTAAACATACTATAGATTTTTTTTTTTTTTTTAAAACAGAAAACAAGTGGCAATCCTTGATTACAAACAGCTCCAAAAAGGATGTCCCCACTATTCAGTCCAATGTAGGTGCACTAATGCAAGCTACTGTCATGACAAAAACAAAAAAAAAAAAATTGTAACTGCACATGCCTACCTAAAAAAGCAGAGGGGCAATTTCTATCTCTGCCAAAGATAACCACAAAGGAAAGTTGCACAGATAAGAGGGTAAAAAGGATCAGTCTATAATATCACTTTTCCATGTAGTCTACACATACAAAAAATACTTTTTTTGATAAGGACTTGGAGAAGGTCCCAAATATTAAATGAATATTCACTGATTTTCTTCTTCAGGGAGGCTACAGACAATGACCTGTCCCTTAAAGCCCTAAATAATGTTAAAAACAGAATCTGTTGTGTTACTAACTGATGCAGGCATTCTCAACTTCTCATCACCCCCATTTAACCCCTTACTGAAGTTCAAATCCTTATTAACAGATAACAAGAGACCCGGATTGTGTTTTGTCTTGCTTTTCTATAAATGGCAGAGTCCTCTGGAATTTCAATGCAAACTTGCCAGCCTCTGTTAAAATATACAGTGTATATGCTCCATTTTTGAAGTTGTTCTGTTTGCTCATAATGGGCTGGTTCCAAAAGCTGTTGAAATTGCAGGGGTCTGCTTTCTTCCATTCTGTAATGGAAAACATAGGTTGAGGAAAATCAACAAATAGCAAAATTCTCTGATATTCTATTGCCAACCTATCAAATTTGGTTACAGCATACCTCTAATATGCTATATTTTTCATACTTTGTCCAACCTAATACCTTTCATCCAACAATCTTTAGCCCAAATGACACCTTTGATTTAAAGTACTCTTACACATTTTTCTATCCATCCATTTTCTCCTGCTTATCTGGGCTGGAGTCACAGGGGCAGCACTCTAAGCAAAGATGTCCAGATGTCCCTTTTCCACACAACCTCCTCAAACTCTTCCAGGGGATACCAAGGCATTCTCAAACCAGCCGAGAGATGTAATTTCTTCAGCATGTCCCTGTTCTGCTCTGAAGTCTCCTCCTGGATGAATATGCCCAAAATACTTCCCAGGAGAGGCATCCAGGACGCATCCTAATCAAAATGTCCAAACCACCTCAATGGTCTCTTTTCCATGCAGAGGAGCAGCGGCTCAACTTTGAGTCTTCCTGAATGTGTGTGCTTCTCACCGTATCTCTGGGGCTGAGGTCAGACACCCTGCAAAAGAAAACTCATTTCTGCCACTTGAATCTGCAATCTAGTTCCTTCAGTCACTACCCACAGCACATGGCCATAGGTGAGGGTAGGAACATAGACTGAATGGTAACTCAAGAGCTTCATCTTTTGGCTTAGTTCCTTCTTCATCAAGACTGACTGGTATAACGTCCTCATGACTGTTAACTTTGCTCCAATCTGCCTTACAATCTCCTGCTCCCTTGTTCCCTCACTAATCCCCAAATCAGAGAGGGCACTCCATTCTTTCATTACCAAGAACCACAACCTCAGATTTGGAAGTGCAGATCCCCACCTAAGCCACTTCATGCTTAGCTAAAAAACTTCCCAAAGTGCATGTCTAAGGTTACAGTCCACAGAAAGTAGTGATGCGATCCCATGGCCACCAAACTCCACTTCTTGGCTATGCCTAGAAATTCTGTCCATAAATGTTATGGTGACAAAAAAGTAACTCTAATATAGAGTCTCACACCCACTGGGGAATGAGTCTGACTTATTGTTGGCAATACAAACTAAGCTTTTGCTCCAGTTGTACAGGGACCAAATAGCCTACAATAGCAGGCCCAGTAGCCCATACTCCCAAAACACCCCCCACAGGACATCCCAATATATGTGGTCATATGCCTTTTGAAGTGCACAAAACACTCCTATGAACCATCCAGAATCCTTACATAGGTAAAAAGCATATATTTTTTCTTCAGTTATTTTATGTAGAATGTACAGTATTTCAATTCAAAGAGTTGAAGAACAGGGCAGAACAAAGCTAAACAGGACATAATGTAGTACTTAAGTAAAGGAAAAAAAGGGTGAGCTGCTACAGGTTGCTCCCGAGTGAAGAGGCACAACCTTGTCATTGTGGCTAATGAGCGTCTACCCAAAGGACACTGGGAATTGAGTTTTCCCTGCTGGGACATCACAGTTATTTCAGGATGTCTCACATATTGTGTTTTTTATTTTGCAATGGAAGTGGTGTTTTTCGATTTCAAATACTGGTAAGTTGTTCCTTCTTGTAAAAATAAATAAAATACAGAAATCTGAAAATTTGTTACAGAAAAAATGTTAGAGCTATAGGAAAGTATGCACCATTTAATGTGAGCAGAAAATATTCTGGGGGTATGAAATTACAATAAGCGCAGAGACAAAGGTTCAGTTATCAACTCGTTGTTGGAGCTGAATTCTCAACATCTCCTCATGTATTTGTGAGAGGTTTCCACTGATATTTCAAAGACTTGTTATTTAAAGTTGGTGACTAAATCTACAGCTGCATTTACACAAAGTCTCAATCCCCTAAGTGCAATTGTTGCAGAAATCCAATCCAATGTCTGTGCGGTCTAAGCATTGCCTGAGCTTTCACATATATTTCTAGCTAACATGAACTGTTTGCTATGTGCACATGGTGCAACATAGTGTCGCAGACAATGCTGCATGTTTTTTTCATAGCTGAAGCACTACGGTTTTCAACATTTAGAAGCAGAGCTCATTTTATGTTGAGTCAGTGTCGAAGAGCTATGGTATAAAAGGCTTCAGCACTTTCTGCCATGATTTCCTTCAACTCTGCTGAAAAACAAATATGAATACACAAATGGAGTTGAAACTGATTGGATTTATTAACTGCTTTGATGAATCCCAACAGCCTGAGAACTTTCAAACAAGACGAATAACATTTTAAAATCTGTGCAATAGTCTCTCCCCACACCTCCATTTCCTATTAACATGTTGCATGTTACACAAAAAACACTGAGTCAAGTTACATCTGTCCACCCATCCATTTCCTTGATAAAGGGCAGGGTAGAGGGGTAGCTGAAGCCTATCCCAACAAGCATTGTATGAAAGGCAGGACCAATCCCTAGCCAGGTTGCCTGTCCATCGCAGGGTGAACATGCACACGAGCCATTTTAACAATGTCAATTCACCTAACCTGTATTAATCAAGTGAAAATCCAACCTGACTATTTTAGACTTTAATCTTATATGGATGATCAGAACAGAAAAAGAATACAAAGCCAAATATTAAAACAGGCCTCTATGCGATCTCATAAAAATCAGATATCATGTGATTTTGGGTATTTACACCAAATTCAAAGTGTTGTATCTCTAAAACAAAAATGAATGTGGTCACATCAAATTGATAGCTTAAATCCACCCATTGTGAATGATTAATACCTTTTTGACCCATTTTCGGTTGATTCCATGTCCCTAAGACGACAATAAAAAGTATCCATTTCCCTTAAGTCTTTAGTGTAAAAAGCATGTTCAGAAAAATATGATTTTGCAGAATCCCCTGTCATACAAAAACACTTTGTTATCTAAAGATCAGAATTTTTACTCTGTGTTGTAGCACCATGTTATTGCAGGGCAGTTTGTCTGGCCTTTCTAATCTACTATACAATGCTAGGCTAAACCATAATGGTAAAAGCAAAATTAATGCCTTCCTTGCTTGACAACATGAGGGCTTGCTAATTTGTTCCAGCATACAAACACTTTTTTTTGCCCCTATTAATCCCCTTCATATTTTGTCATCCATGTTTTAGTGATTTTGCCACACCCCATTCACTTCCAGGCTTAATTCAATCTTTGATTGAGGATGGCTTCACAGTTACTCCTATCTACTCATTAATTAGATAAATTCAGTGTTCATACTGTTAATACTACACTTACTCAGACATCTTTTTTTTCTTGTCCAGAAACACTATTACAGCTGAGGCACTTAGAAATCTTCTTTTTAATTTTGAAGTTGAGGCTCCCTTTGATACCAGTGAATTAAGTCCAGAAAGTCCACAGTTCTTAAGAAGTTGTCAACCTGGCTGAATCCTACTGCACACAGTGAGAAAAACCTTACCTACTGGGTTACATTGTTTACTGAAACATCTGGGACATGAAGTGCAGTTGGATAAGAGAAATAAAAACAACATCCGTATTAGCATTAACATTAATTGGCAGAAAGAGTATATCGCTGGCAGTCTGCGTCCATTAGAAGCACTGCTGCCAATAATCTCATTCATTCTTAGACTTCTGATTAACTGTGCCAAGGAAACCGAACAGGAGCAGACGCTGTGTCAGATTATACAAGGAAGTCAAAACCAGACTGACTAGCAGTTAACAGAAGTATGAAATGCCCTATGGCAAAATGTCCCAAATGGAATCCCACCTGCTGCTGCATGCAATCTCTGCACTTTGCTTTTGAAGTTTCAGAAGTTTAAAATAAAGCTAGTTTAGGGTTTGAGTCTGGCTAACATGTGCAGGCATGACCAGACGACACATCCTTCAGGGCAGAATCTCTGATGCATGTAATTACAATGCTCAGCCCATTCATGTTATAAGCTGTGTTTTTGTGTATTGAATATTCACTCTGAAAGGCACTATAACATATAGTCAGACAGACTGACTGGAGATGATGAAGCTGCAAGTTTCTGTCCTTTACAACTCCAGAGTTATGGGTTTAAATCCCAGACTGGTCTCTGCTTATTGGATTCATTTGAAACTCTGGCAGGCATTGTGCTCTTCTGGCCAAATCACTGGACAATAAATCACAAGGGTGCTGGTTCAATTCCAGCCCAAGACTCACTGTATGTTCTGCCACTTGTCTGAGCTGTGCTCCAGTTGTAAAAAATATGTAAACAAGTGCAATATTTCCTGATCTTGTAGGCTTAATGGCCAAAAATATAAATTGGCCCAGAATGAATATTCATGTTTCCTGCAATGCACTAGTACCCAGTGATGCCAGGATAGTCACTGCTTAAACAGGAAAAAAAAATGGATAATCAATTGAACATTTGCTGTTTCTGTGTATTTATGCTTGGCATTCAGTGCACTCTGATATGAACTAGAAAAACATTCATTTAGGGTTAGTTCCTGACTGACAGGTTCAACACTCTACAGCTACTATATGATCTTTGTACATCAGGGTGGCATGGTGGGAAAGTAGCTAGGGATGCTGTCTTACCAGTTTTTGGATCCAAAATAATATCTCGGGACTCACAGGGTTCCTCTATGTGCCCCCACCACATCTCCAACATGTACATGTTAGTTTTATTGGTAATTGTAACTTGGTCCAGTGTGAATGAGTGTGTGCTCTGTACTGAACTGATCTTCCATCTTGGGCAGATACCAGTCTTGTATAAGATGCTGCAGCAATATTCTACTATTCCATTCCTTGTAATCGTTAAGAAAATGGTGGGGTCTACTTTGAAGGTAGAGAAGTAAAAGCGAAGAACTCAGACAGTGAGACACCTAGTCACAGATTCTACCACTAAATTGTGTAATCCTGAATGTTTTGCTTCTTCTGCCTGGGTTCCAGTATGACAAATACATTAACAATTGCATCATTGTGACTTGTAAGTTACTAATTGCAACTGTTGTGTTGCACCCTGGCTGGCACATGCAACTAAGAATTTCACTGTACTCTGTACAGTTGACAATAATGATTTTATATACCTATAAAATACAGTATGAATGTAAAAATATACGATTTCATACTATGTACAAATAAAGTCTTGTAGGAGTGTTAACTGACAAGATAGGCATATACAAAAAAAGTGTGCAGCTGCTGCTAAGTGTGACAGGCACTGAAGGTTTCTTTTTAAGTAATGGATTCAACCTTACTATGTTTTATAGCACACTGCACAAAGTACTTTTCAAAAGCATAAATGTCCACTTTCCAGAAAGGAAGAAAGCAGGCTGCATTTACTTTCAGGGCATAAAGTCAGACCCAATGGGGGTGGGATGGACTTTTGTCAATACACGTCAACAGCAAAAAGGTCAAAGAGCCCTTCGGGTGAAAAGCAAAGGGACAAAAGCAAGGCAGTGATTACAACGCTACATTAAACATTTGCTCTCTGATCTTTCAAGCTGACCAGGGCTAGGAATGTGAACACCCAGGAAAAGGATGTACACACAATGTCAAACCCTGCAAATATGTCAAAGGAGCTGTATAAAAATGTACTGTATATTCCATCTTCCCAAGCCTGATAAAGAAAAGAAATTGTCCTGCTATTGCCATGCAGAGATGAATAGTCATCCAGCAAGAGATAAAAGCTGCTGTAGGACAGACAGACAGACAGACAGACAGACACACTTTATTAATCCCAAGGGGAAATTCACATACTCTAGCAGCAGCATACCGATACAAAAACAATATTAAATTAAACAGTAATAAAAATGCAGGTAAAAACAGACAATAACTTTGAATAATGTTAACGTTTACCCCCCTGGGTGGAATTGAAGAGTCACATAGTGTGGGGGAGGAACGATCTCCGCAGTCTGTCAGTGGAGCAGGACGGTGACAGCAGTCTATCACTGAAGCTGCTCCTCTGTCTGGAGATGATCCTGTTTAGTGGATGCAGTGGATTCTCCATAATTGATAAGAGCCTGCTGAGCGCCCGTTGCTCTGCCACGGATGTCAAACTGTCCAGCTCTGTGCCTACAATAGAGTCTGCCCTCCTCACCAGTTTGTCCAGGTGTGAGGCGTCCTTCTTTATGCTGCCTCCCCAGCACACCACCGCGTAGAAGAGGGCACTCGCCACAACCATCTGATAGAACATCTGCAGCATCTTATTGCAGATCTTGAAAGACACCAGCCTTCTAAGGAAGTATAGTCGGCTCTGTCCTTTCTTGCACAGAGAATCAGTATTGGTGCAACATTGATGCATTGCATTGGGCGACAATGTTGAAATAACGCAGCATAATAAAATGTAAATAAACTTATTTACTTAGAGATGAGATGACAGCTGATGCTGAAAAGATTTGAGGGTAGTGTCTTAATGCAAAAAAAAAATATGGGTATAAACAAGTCAAGTCGAATTTTACGGTAGTTAGGAGCATGAGACTACCAATAGATGTGTAAGGGAAGAAAAGATGGGAGATAATGGCAGGAGAGCGGGGTTAAAAAACAGCTGAGACACATGAAGCACTCTTGGGAAGGCACTAAACACCCTATGGGGAAGTCACTTTCAATTAATAAATCTTTATTTTGTATAGAAATTTCCTACGTAAGCACAATCACAGGCTTTACAAAGCAGTTTTTTATTATGACAACACAAAGAGACAGACAATTTCATAATGGGGGCGCAGTGATCTTGAAAAAGCCTCAAAAGGAGAGGGCTGCAGCAGGGATTCTGAGCAGACAGAAGGTTGGCCTCAGAGGATCTCAGCTGTGACAACAGTTTACTGTACACAGGGAAGGCAGTGTGGCCTCGGTGGGGGGCTGGGTTGCTGAGGTCTTGGAAGTCAGCAGCAGTCTTTTAACAGAACACCAAAATGGAAAGAATGCAAGTACGGAGAGGTCAGAGCATAGGTTGAATGGAAACTGTTTTTGGTGCACGTCTGGATTCAAGCAGAAGTGTGATATACTTGCACATCTAACAGCAAGATAAATAGGACAAAGCTGTGATAATCCCAGTGCAAACACATGATACACAATGGAGGAGCAAATCTGGGCTTCTGACAGTGGAATCAAGTTTAAAAGTAGAGAAGTGGGATTCAAAGTTCATGATGCCACAAAACACTCCAAAGATGAAAACAGATACTATAAGCACAAGGTAATAAACAGGCCACAGTTTGACTAGTATGGCACTGCCTGGAAATTGCAGAGGGTCACTTGAAGTCCCTGAAAGAGGGTTCCCAAGGGCTTTTCAGTTTTCTATTCACATACATTTTTTCCCTCAATTAAATACACACAAATCATTCTTCTCCTTCTGTCACAATTTTCAGATCACAATATTTAGTTTTCACAATTTAAATATTATGCATTGATGACAAAATTATTCTGCAACATTGGATTTTGGACAGTTTTGACACCACGAGTCAATGGGTTGGTGGCACTGCATGGGTGTGACATTTGGGGAGCAGTTTTGACTACAAATTCATTCATTTGCATTTACATTCACTGTTAAAACTTTGTTTCAAAGGGAGGATCTTTAGTTATCTTGGCTAAATGAGCTTTATGGCAATGTCTCTTCAAGGCTGTTCTTATAAAATTTTCCTTTTTATTGTTTTGTTTGTTCATCCAGTCCAGTTGCACTAGTTGCTGATGTCAAGATTTGGAAATTAACTCCTGCGTTGTTCAGACTACTCTTCTCAAGTAACCTAGTAACAATGCTGACCATTCCTGTCCACTTTATTTGAAAGATCTAGTTGGCTCACAATACATTTGTGTACATACTAGTTATAAAAAGATATTAGAATAAATGTAGAATTTCACAAGTTTATGCAACACAGAACTGAAAACAATAAGAAACTGAAAACATTTACTAAATAAAATGTTAGAAGTTAGCAGTCTGCTGAGGTGAAATGACGTGACGCTGAGTAACACAGAAAAGGATGCCTAATGAATTGAGTTGGCATGATCACCTAAAGTTCACCTGAACTCCCTTTACATGGACTCCTCCATCGTTTCAAAGATATGGATCATCTGACTGTCCAGATCACCCACTGTCTGATTTACTGTGAAAGTCTGCTTTGAATGGATAAGCTACAACATCCTCACCTAACCAAACTGCCTAGATAGGGAAAGGTAAATGGTTTGATTTATTCAACCAATCACTTCTAAATGTCTTCAATAACTTGTGTGTTGTGAATGCTTGAGGTTATCCCAACAACAATGAGTGCAAGACATAAAAGCAACCGTGCATAGTGCACCAATTCATTACAGGGTTCACTCATACTCAATCTAATCATATTAGTTTGCACATCAAGGGGATGCTGCAGGGAAAAAAAAAAAAAAAAAAAACATGAGCTGGAGAGAATTCTCACAAAGATGTGGGAAGATCATGCAAACTTTACACAGGGAGCAAACAGGCTGAGATTCAAACCCGGATTCTCGGTGCTATGAAGCATCTATAACTATTACCTTTGGGTATGGGGGCAGCAAGCTGACATTCCAAGTCCCATTAGTTTCACACCTTCACCTGAATAGAGATACCTGTAAGATGGTGTGCCCTACCCCCACAAAGCATTTCACAACTACAAACAGTAGCCCCTTGGTCCTCTTCAAAAACACCAGCTTCAGTCTCAGGGGTTCTTTGATGTGTTATCTGCACTGATAACATCTGAAGGTATGTAGTCGAGGAAGAGGACGGCAGGCCCACTGCACACATAGCCAAGCCCCACTGGGAGGGTTTATACAGCATATGCTGGATGCTCCTGCTGAATTTCAAGCCAGGGCATTAATAAACGATAAGCGTATTCATCCTAGAACTGTCAGCTGTGAAACACTGCCTCATTCCACCATTCAAGATTGTCAGACACAGTTAATAAAAGCAATAAAAAATTAAGAGGATTGGCTGTTGGACAGCACCCTGGGCATTTCAATAATGCCAAGTGAGCAGCAGGCCCTCCCTAACCACTCTATCACATTGTGACATTGAGAATCATGCATTGCTTTCCTGCTTACCTGAATCCTTTGAAGTCACCCATGATAGGAAGAAGGTGTCCTGTTGCTAAGAGGAGGCGCAGCGTTACCCTGGAATTTTTCATTTAGTAAACAATGGTATCAATAGGCTAGAAAGGACCTCTTTTAAACCAATCTTTGGCTTCTCCTGATTTTTCAGACTTCTGGGGAGCAGTTTTCATAATATAAGCCAGTAAAGGAAAGCTTACTAAAATTGGGTGCCACAAAAAGTGAGAAGGCAATGATGATAACTCTGACAACTCAGATCCATGGTCCATGATCCAGTCATCAAAGAAGAGATTGGAAAGAGGAGTTAATGCTTTTTCTTCATTGTCACGGCTTAAAATGTGCAAGCTGGAGAGTGGGCAAAAACATAAATATGACTTGTCTTTGACAGTCTGTAGATTTGATTAAATTATTGTTCTTAAAGGACACTTTTAGGATATCTGAGGTAAAAATGAACTTATCATACACATTCACTTGGCCTGAAGACTTGCATTGTTAGGTGAAAATGTGTTTTTAAATTAAAAAAAAAAAAAAAGAATAAAATATGAATTAGTTTAAGCTGCCCTAATTTGGGGTGTTCATACACAAATGTAATGATTTATTTTATAAAGTAGAAATACATAATTATCAAGAACGTAAAAAATTAACGTGTGCTTCAATTTAAATTTTTATAGTCTAAATATTTGCAACTCTAACTGGCATTTGTCATTTTTCATTCAGTGCTAGAGGATCATAGGCGGCTAGATTCCTATAAAGAATTAAAAACTAAATTCAAATTCATAATCACTAATCTTAAAATAGTCTAAAACTATACTCCACATGCTAATGTTTGAACTTTGTCATCTGTAACCTTCAGGGAGTGTCTCTTAGAGGACTAGGACACCTGACAAATAATCATATCAAAAAATATGATCATATTCATGATCAGCAACCTTCAAACAGCATAAAATGACACTCCACATTCTTATTTTGTCAAGCCCCATTTTTTTCAAACTTTGTGAAAAGGAGTGACTTTGACCCATCATATCTCATTAGAGGGTGACCTGGGGTCAGTTGATGTGGCATGCACAACTTCAAGCTCTTCTGATCATTTTTGCTGAAGACAAAATTGGTTTACTGTTTATCATAAGGGTGTAATTTCGTGCACAAAAATATAATCCAAAAATGTCCTGAAAATTAATGTCTCTCGAGTCCAGAGGGCCAAGAATTGGACAAACTCCCAAAAGCTTGACATAACTATTGGATGATAAATTAGACTGGACTGCCAATATTGATGCGCTGTGCAAGAAAGGACAAAGCCGGTTATACTTCCTTAGAAGGCTGGCTTCCTTCAACATCTGCAATAAGATGCTGCAGATGTTCTATCAAACAGTTGTGGCGAGCGCCCTCTTCTACGCAGTGGTGTGCTGGGGAGGCAGCATTAAGAGGAAAGACGCCTCACGCCTGGACAAACTGGTGAGGAAGGCAGGCTCTATTGTTGGCATGGAGCTGGACAGTTTAACATCTGTGGCAGAGCGAAGGGCGCTCAGCAGGCTCCTATCAATTATGGAGAATCCAATGCATCCACTAAATAATGTCATCTCCAGACAGAAGAGCAGCTTCAGCGACAGACTGCTGTCACTGTCCTGCTCCACTGACAGATTGAGGAGATCGTTCCTCCCCCAAACTATGCGACTCTTTAATTCCACCAGGGGGGGTAAACGTTAATATTTAACATTATACATAGTTATTGTCTGTTTTTTTCACCTGTATTATTATCATTCTTTAATATTATTTATTGTATCAGTATGCTGCTGCTGAAGAATGTGAATTTCCCATCGGGATTAATAAAGTATCTATCTATCTATCTAACTAGACATCAAGACGCATCAAATGGTATGCATGTGTGAGGGCAACGGACCAAAAAAAATACTTAAGGGTTCATAAGTATTTCTTATGATATAATGCCTAATAAAGTAACAAAACAAAAGCAACATAGGCTCTGGTTTCAGAAAACATGTCTCCTGCATTTCAGAAGTATGTTTATGACAAAATAAATGAAGCTGGAAATAGCTCATTTTTATCACATCACAGTTAACTGATAAGTAAGCGTGTATCTTTTCCCAGAGAAGATGGCACACATCTGTGATACATTTCTAACTCAGTTTTTGAACTGCCATTATCTCACAGTGAAATCATCTCAATGTACTTTATAATGTATGGATTTTTAGTACAACTGTTTGCATTTTATTTATTTTTATTTATTTATTTATTTTTTAACAGTTGAGGCCCAGGCAGATTAGGCAATTTGCTCAGGGTCACACAGTGAGTCACTGCCAGGAACTGAGCCCACAACCTTCTTGTTCAGAGCCCAATTCCTTATGTGCTATGCCATAAGACCTGTAAAACTAAAATACATGCTCTACCTTAAGCATTACAATTTATACATGTAGCTGTCAATAAAAAAAAAAAAAAAAAAAAAAAAGTTGCAGATGGAAGCCTACAGTATATTATCTCCACTTCCCTCAGACAGGGGGCATGCCATGGGTGCCTCTCTGTCACTACAAAGGGCACATTGGACTGCCACTAGCACTCAAATGGTTTTTACTTTATTTTTCAATCATCAAGAATGTCAAAGATCAAGCTATTTTATGTTCTCACTCTTTGTACTTTGTAAACCCCTCACTCGCATAAACAGAAAAAAGCAGAAATACAATCTCAAGTCATTGACTGATTTCACATTATTATTGTAGGACATCGTGGTAGGGAAGGGGGTATCAATCCTTCCTCAAAAATCTACAGTTCTGTGTTCAAAATTTCACACTTAGCCTTTTACCATGTGAAGCTTACACATTCTCTCCATGTCTGCATAGGTTTTCCACCAAGAATCCCAAAGATGTGGATGTTATATTAAATGCCACTTACAAATTAACCCTCTGTAAGTTTGGCCTAAATTGAACTGACACCCAGATCTGCTTGCCAACTCACTGATACAAGATTATAAAACACCTAGTGGTAAAATTTGCATTGTACATTAATACGCTCAAAGAAGTTTGCATCAGGGAGAAAACCTTTACACAACAGACACAAAGTGGCAATTTTAGCAGTGTATTAATCTACCAAATATGCTTTCAGATTTCACTGTGGTTATTAAATCAGATTATGGATGATCTATCCATTTTTAAACCTGCTTAATCCAATTCAGTGCTATTGGGGAACCAGAACCTCCCTTAAGAAAATTAAGAATAAAGGTGGAACCAACCCCGGACAGAGTACTCACATGCACACTGCACTCACATAGGGCCAAAACAGAGACTCCACATAAAGGAAAAAATGTGCCGACTTCATATGAATAGTGTTCTAAACCCATCAAGACTACCAATTGCACCACTGTGATGCCCTAACTATTGACCAATTTTAGTATACATATTATCTGTTGATTTACTTTTAATTCTGACTGGTGACTAGTGTGGATCAGTAAAATTTGTGTTTGCTGAGTTTTCTGATGACCTTGTTCATTGCAGTCCTCAGATGCCTATTAAAATGACCATATCATGAATGTGCCACTTGTCAAAACAGCGGTGTGGTGGTTTGAGGAAACCTTTACCAAACTTTACACATGCCACTGTGACAAAATAAATAATAAACAAATGTCTCTGATGAAGTAAATCAAACATTAAAAGTGCTTTTATTGTTTGAAAAAAAACTTTCCCTCCATTTTTTAAACACTTATACAGTACCTACAATAGGAACAGAGGGAAACTGGAACCAAACCCAAGTTTTCTGCCATTTCAATATCGTTAATGGAACTTGAATACTTTTTCAAAATTTCAAAGTTTTAAATTAGTTTTTGTAAGTGTCATTTTAGGCTATATTTTAACTTTAGGTTATGAACAATTTATGATATGCGACTTGGGATATGATGTAACTATACGGCAGAATGGTTGAGACTCTTAACAAATGTTTTTTTTTTGTAGTTCGCAAGCCTTAATATCAAATACGCCCTTGCAGTCTGTGTAGATAAACTTCTTTTCAACACTCCATAATGGTTGGCAAGGCAAGCAGAACATCACAAAGCTATAGCAGCCTTTGATGGGAGTGTTACAACACAATCTGTATCACCTGCCCAGTTCGTGTCACATACAGTATGCATATATCTAAAACTTCAATGATATTTGATGTGGAAGTTGCTATATAAAATTACATTTATGATGAACCATTTAAGTTAATGTGTGGTAACTGTAGGGTTGTATCTTTCACAAAGCAAATTGTGTGGGAATGCAGTAGGAAGTGGTTGAGGTAAAGGACACACTTCTCCATTAGTAGACAGGGAAAAAGGTAAATCCAATTTTAACTGAGTGTATGCATCAGAAGACCCAAAAAGAGAAACAGAAGGAGAGGCAAATAGAAAGAATGAAAACCATATGCACCCACGTGAGCCTTAAGCGGCAGTCAGTCAGTTCTATAGGCAACTGCAACCACTATTTAAGGAAACAGACCAAACAAAGGGTAGATTTGTACCTGAGGCCCAGAAAATGATTTCACAAAGCACCTGAAGTACAAGCAATTAACAGGAAATCTCAAAAATATTGATTAGCAGCCTAGTAGTGAAAGTAAAAGACAAGTCAACGGGGAACTTGAAATTACATTTGGTAACATTCTGCAGGGCGATCTACTACAAGCCTGGCAGCACTTGCTTCTGAATTCCTGCATTTCTAAAGATTTTATTTTAGTCCAACTACTTTTACCAATTTAATACAGTGATCACTGTGTACTATAAGAAGATCGCTGTCCCAAGATGATAAAGAGAGACACATGATGCTGACACATCATTTCCCCTGGCGTCTTTCTGCTGCAGACCTTCCTGTCAGACAAAGCTAAGCCCTCCTAAAGGCAGTAACCTTGTCAAGAAAAACAAGGAGCTTGGACACTTCGAATACACTGGGGTCCTTTGCTAGAAGTTTCTCTGTCAAATAAAGAACAGATGTAAAAGTTAAATGTGCCAAGTTTATCCATCATTTTATTTCTATGACGATGTCTGATGTGGGATATTTTGTTACAACTGAAAGATAATGCATGTTATGCATGTTATGTGATGCCAAATCTCTCACTTTATGATGAGCTTGGTCTACCAGGAGCCCTAAAATTAAACATGTAAAAATAAACACCTGTTTGAACCCTACCCTGGACAAGCAGGCTATGAAAATGGATGCATTGATTGATGGATGGACAGTGTTTTTTTAAGGGTTTATTTATACACCAAGCCTGGATTTCTCAAAAATAGAAGTCAAATTTGCAAACTAAGGTTTTTCTTTAGACATCATACCCTTTTATTTATTAAAAAAACACTAAAACCACAAACACAACTTCCTCCCTGTTGCCAGCTAAAGTTAATCTTCATCCCATCTTTCACACATTTCAAGCCAACAAAAAGGCTGGCTCCTGCTTCCCCAATATAGAGGTACCTATGGTACACTGTACTTTGCCCTCCCATAAAACAAGCCAAGATTTCAGAATGAGTACTCTATTCTTTTGTCATGATTTCTTTTTGAGGCGGCATGGTCTCTGTGTGGCTAACATGGAATCTGCCATCTTGAATTCTCTCCATTTTCCCTCTTAAACTGGGGTAACTGGTCTTAGGTTAATCCTAGAATCCATTCATTTTCCTGTATATCTTACAGCAAAGGAGATGCACTAAACTATGAGTTAAGGTAAACTCCCTTATACTTCTCAACAAGTGCACAGAGTCTCCAGAGATGTGTAAATGGATATTATTAGAATACACAATTAATGGCATGCCTGGATAGACCAATATGTATTTCAGTAACTACTTCAGGAAGGAACACAAGGATTCCAGAGATTCCGGCTTTTATAGAGACAGAGTTACCAGCATGATGCACTCTTCAATATTAATGGCGAATCCATCTTGTTGGTAGAAGCTTTATAATCAATTAAAATAATTTCTCTGGATGCATTCCCAGATCTGTGTGCTGAAACAGTCTGTTATCAGTCCCAACCCAGGCTTTGCTCCTGCTTTACACCCAATGCTACTGGGATAGGTTCTGGGTCCATGTGCCCAGATATTAGTTCAGTAAAATGAATGTATTAATAAATTATTATCAGTCATTGCCCACGTACCTCATAAGAACAAACTCAGAAATAGAGTAAGCATGAATCTTAAATTAATGTTTAGTTGGAATAAATGGGATATACTCTCATGGGTAAATCTCAACTCTCTCAGAAAAATCTCATTCAGTAGGTCTGTGAGTAAGTAGTGGAACTTGAAACCTAAGTTTAATGCATCACTGTTAAAATGAGTCTTCTCCCACGTGCACCATATATAAAAAGTTATCCTCGGTACCCAAATATTAATTGATACTCCAATCTTTACTTCCAATCCTAGAAAAAAATACTTTTCACTGCACCATAAGCTATAATGTTCAAAAACTACATTAAATGTTTTAATATATGTCCTGATACATAATCCACCATTTATTGTGGTGGCTGTCTCACAGTTTTAGTCAATCCTCTGCAATCCAGTCCTTCTAAAGTGACCTTCCGCATAAGTGCATCACAGCTGCTGCATACTAAGGTTTCACCTGTTTCCACATACTGTATACAGTGAAGATCTCCACACAGTTACAAAGCCATCTCAGACAGAATGCTCTCAATTATCATGTTCTCATCATCTCATCCCAATGTGCACCTAAAGTACCTATAAAAAGTATTCACCCTTTAGAAGTTTTCACATTTTAATAGTATACAACATTGAATCACAGGGGATTGCATTTAGGGTTTTTGACATTAAGCAATAGAAAAATACTCTTTAATGTCAAAGAGAAAACAGATCTCTGCAAAGTGGCCTAAATTAATTATGAATATAAAACAGAAAATAAATGATTGCACAAGTATTTAGCTCAGTCAAGCCAGTAGTTGGTTGATGCACCTTTGGCAGCATTGACAGCCTTGAGTCTTTGGGTTGGTTCTGTAACATCTTTGCACTTCTGAACACTGCATCTTTTCCCCCATTCTTCTTTGCCAAAACTGCTCAAACTCTATTAGGCTGCATGTGGATCATGAGTGAATAGCTTTTTTCAAGTCGAGTAATAGGTTCTCAACTGGACTGAGATACCGAGTCTGAATCTGGCATTTCATGACATTAACATTGTTGCTTTTTTAGCCATTCCTGTATAGCTTTGACTTTAAGCTTGGGGTCGCTGTCTTGCTGGACAGAAACTCTTCTCTCAAGGTTCATTTTTCTTGAAAACTACACCTTGTTTTCCTCAAGAATTTCCTTTGGTTTATTCATTTTACTCTCTACCCTTAAAAGCGTTGCAGAGCCTGCTGCAGAGAACAATCCCCACAGCAAAATGCTGCCAACACCATACTTCACAGTGAGGATAGTGCGTTTTAGGTAATGTGAGATGTAGGACCATTTAAGTTAGACAAAAATTAAAAATAAGTAAAGATTTGAATATATTTGAACTTAGGTTAAAGATTCAGGGCATTACATGTGCATTGGTATTTGCTTTTTTATACTTTAATAGAGCAGCCACTGCAAGAACCAACGCAAACTGAAAAAAAAAAATCCTAGCAGTACTCAGGCAACTGTTATTTAAATACAAGACCCATCTAAATTCCGAGCAGCTACTTCCTATAAATGGGAAGCATTTGCACCGTGGTCTTGTTTTCAGTCTAGTACTGATGGCTGGGTGACCAAGCCTTAAACTACTAAGTCTGCGAGAAAGAAGAGCAATATGGCTCTCAGTTTCACTCACTCAACCCTAACTTCCCATCCAGCAGCAAGATACATTGCAATACATTAGCTGTGCAGGACACTAGCTGAGGGCTTGAAACGGGACCCAAGCAACAATGTCATAAGCACGTTTTGGAGAGGCACCACGATTATAAAAAATTTTAAAAAAAAAAAGTAAAGTATTTATAAAATAATAATTTAGCATGTGTGTCTTGTAAGGATTTAGGCCCCTTTTCGTGGCTTCTTTTATGACTCACTGTTCTGACAAGGATCAGTAGGAATATGGGTCAGTTAGTAAGACCACAACTTGGTGAGAATAGTAAAAGAGCAGGCAAGAGGCAGGTGGTCAAAAGCGGACTTGTTTTATTATTTTGGAGGTCTCCAATGGGCAACAGCAGGGTATCGTTTACATTGTGACAGAAAAAGCCACTCAGGACCTGTGGACTTAGCAAGGACAAATGGCCCCTGTGAAGTTTATACAGTAGGATCGTCACATTAAACATGATTTAGGCATGATGCATCAAACCATCAGCCACACAAGATGGAGACTAATTGTGTAACACACTGTGTTGGTGGACACTTACGAGGCTCTTTAACATAGCAGTAGGATAGAAAAAGAAAAAATTTTGTGAAGGGGTCTAGATTTAACCTAATCATTCAGAACTACCAAAAGGCCTATAATGGTAGGGCAAAAACAGACCAGTAAAATACTGTAGCTTTGCATAGCATGTCTGGACTAACTCAATGACAAAAATTACAGCACGTAAAACAACTGTTCTTTTACAATTGAATGGTAGGTCATATTAAAAGGTCAGGAATACTTATGAACTCAACTATTTTGCGTTTTGTGTTTGTATTTGTTTAGATTTCTTTGCAGAGACATGTTTTCACTTTGACATTAAAGCGGCTCTGCTGAGCAGTGTCAAAAAGCCATGTGATTCAATGTTGTTTTAACAATAAAATATTAATTTACAGGAGGTGAATACTTTTTTTAAGCACAATAAGCCCCTCAATGGTCTTGAGCTGTCTTTTACACTAATTTAGCATTTCGGATTTCGAAGATGGCACTGAAACACACTTCAATCAACTTCAACTCAACTGTAACTCAATTCATTCTTTAAAGAAGTAATTTCCAGTTCTTAGCTCCTAACTGTGGGCAGCATGGTGGCACTGTTGAACGACTGCTGCCTTGCAATAAGCAGAAGAGAGTTTGCGTTCCTAGTGTTTTCTGGATGTAGTTTGCTTGTTCTTCTGGTTGTCAGGTTTCCTCCTTCAGTGCAAAACAACGCAGGTTAGGTGGACTAGCATTGCTAAATTGACTTGTGTGTGTGTGTGTGTACCCTGCAACGGGCTTGCCCCCTGTGATTGCTGGGATAAGCTCCAGCTGCCCTGCAACCCTGCACTGGATAAGTGAGTTAGGAAGATGGATGGATGGATGGATGGATGGATGGATGGAATGATGGTTCTGACCAAGAATTACTCTCCAGTAGCTGTATTAGAGTTAAAAAGTACAGCAATTTTTATTTGCTGATTTTGGAGAAAGTTCTCTGAAAGAAATATAACAATAAAATCCTTCTTGAAGGAATCTAAGCATGTGTTTCACCTCAACATATGAGATCCACACTATTATCATGACTACACAATTCAATCTTATAAGTTCCAGGCTGGTGAGCTGTGACATTAGAAGACATCGCCTTTAGAAGACTGTACCAGCCCAATATCAGAGTGCCTAAAATATATTTCACTGATGGTAAAATTTGATTATAAAATGTAGTACATGTCAGTAAGGTGTACAGTACCACAAGGGTTGTCCAAAAAAGTTTGCACCAGTTTGTATACTTCAGACTACTGGCAGGAAATGTCATCAAATAATTCTGTGATTCTTTTGGAACATCCGTTTCCTAGCACATGCTTGGTTGGTCATTTTTAAGAACAGATTTTATTAATATTTTTTTGGCAGCAGGGGAAGGAAAAGAAAAGAACATTTACATTCAATTAAAAATACAGTATACTGTATGTTTGGAGATAACACTGTGATAAAAGTACTGTCAGTCATTGCTTGGATCCTGTTCATGTCTTGCCCAAATATCCACCTGTTCCTTTGATTCTTCCCTTCACAACTCCCTACACCATGTCTTGTATTTCTGTTTAGGTTAACTAATTTGTCAAGTGCAATCACTCGATAAAAAACTAGATGGCATTCAGGCAAGAGTGGCTTGACAAAGGATCATCACAAACCTCCATCTTTTTCTCCTCAAAAGCATGCACAACTGCTGAGACATTAGTGCAGCAATACAGTTGTAGTTTTTTGCTTATCATACTGATCAGACTGAACTGTCAGGTATAAGAACAGAAGTATGTTTCATGACAAAGAAAGCATGGTGTATGAATATCACAACTGTCTCTAGAAAGATTTGAAATGGTCTGGAATACTTATCGATCAAGTGTCATCTGTTTCATCTTTCAAGGGAGTTCTGTGTTCTTATGGTTACTGTTTGCATTCTTCCACAAGCCAACACTAATGATGCACCAACCCTGAAAGATTATTTATTGTGGCCGGAGACTTCAACAAGAAAAACTGAAGGAATGTTTACCATAAATATCATCAACACATCCTTCACTCCACGAGAGGTGTTAATACTTGATCACTGCTACTCCCTAATAATGCATACAACCTGCTAATGAACTTTCATCTCAGACAGTATGATAACCTGTTATTACTTTTGCTGCCACCTTACCAACAAAAAACAAAGAATAAATAACTAGTAAGAAAATTTGTTCTAGTGCAGAACTAATGAAGCCTAGGAAAAATTGCAGGACTGAACTGATTATGAAAACTGTGGCATGTTTAGAAACTCTTCTTCAGATTGGGATGAGTATGAAAATGCTGTAACAGGATTCACCAAAAAAATGCTTCCTAAGAGGCTGGGGATAACTGGTGACATGCAAAAATGAACTTCAGGACAGCAATATGGAAACATACAAGGAAATCATATATGAGCTCTGAAAAAACAAAGTGACTAAATGGAAAACAGAGTAATGCAGCACTAAAGACTCCTGCAAACTTTACAAATGTTTAGATATGTTTATGAATTACAAAGTAAAACCCCAATCCAATCTCATCCATATGTTTTCCCTGCACTGAGCTTAATGTTTTCTTTAACATCTGATTGCCTGCAGCACCACATTATTCATTCTTCTTGTTTACTACGCATGATGTATTGAGGAATTTTAAACAAATTATTATCTATAAGACATAAGGGCAAGATGAAATTGTATTTTAAAAACCTGTAGCGACCAATTAGCTTGCGTCTTCAATGACTAATTAAAAGAGTAAGCAGTCCCCACCTACCTTAATAGGATACTAATTACCTAAAAATGCACTGAATGAGTACAGACAGGTGGTACCCACTTCATTCATGAATAAATGCTTTGACAGACCAGTGCTGGGACACATTAAACAAGCTATTCCAGATTGCCTAAATGGTGAAAAGCATGAGCAGCTTTAAATTTCTCCAAGTGACCATCATATGGGCACAACACATTTTGACTTGTCTGTAAAACTAACCAACACCTTTACTTCTTTAGAAATCTGAAGACAGCTAACATTTCTCCATCTCTTCTCAAGAACTTCTACAGGTGCACAGTAGAGTTCATTTTCACTGGCTGCATCACATCTTTGTACAGCACCTGCTCAGCTCAAACTCATAAAGCACTGCAAAGGAAGGTAACGGCAGCAAAGAGTTCTACTGGCACCCAGGTGTCTTCTGTTTGGAACTTGTACAATACTTGCTGCCTAAGAATGGCAAAGTCTTAGTAAAGATCTCAGCCGTGAGGCAGAGCTGGTTTTCCTAATCCTTTGTTCTAGCAGAGACAGTTTCTATCCATGTGGAAAGGTTATACAGTCGATTCCGCTTAATCGGACCACATCGGGACGCGATCATTTTGGCCCTAATAACCGCCTGGTCCGATTACAGGAACATGCCCTATACATGTGCAACCAAGACGGGACGTGCTATAAGTAATGTACAAGAATGTACAAACAAGAACTACATACATGTACATGTATGGATGCTTACAACTTTGTTTATTGAAAAAGAAATCTGCAAATTCTTCGAAACGATCTACACGACACTCAGCATGCAAAGCACAATAAAAGAAGGTTACATTACCAAATTCCAGTCAACATTTGATTGTAAATTGTAGTCTTTGCCAAGCCGGTAATTTCAACCAACCGACGCTGACTAGTGTTTGGTGGTTGTTGCCTGATCTGATCCAGGAAATCAATTTTTTCAGCTAACATCAAGTCCCGCCGTGGCATTTTGGCAGGGGAGACAAGACACGCACAGTTCACAGACTAAAAGAGTTCTGATGAAATCTTGGTGTTTCCGGGTCAAGATGTGGAGGTCAGGAGAGCCACAAAATGCTCACCATTCAAAGCTTCGGCACTAAAAGCATCCAGTTTGACTTTCTTGAAGCAAAAGCTTTCTTGTGTAAACTTTAATCCTTATTGACAGGAAGGAATTCCTTGCACGGACACTCTTGTTTACGCTCGACTTCATGTCGCCGGCTACTGGGCAGTCCGTTTTACGAAAGAAAGGGCAGGCATGTTCACCCACACTGGTTTGCACTTGGTACAAATTTTCCAACTTCCTGACCTTTGATAAAAGCATAAATTCTCCTGGGGAGCCCAGGGATCCTCCCGATGTCGCTGACCCGCTTTACATCCGCTTTCCGCGGGCGACTTGTGGCTTCTTTTTCTTATTCTCGGTCACGTTCTTTGGTCCGATTAAACAGAATTTTGGTCCAAATAAGCGAACAATATTAGGCTTATGTAATATGATCTGTTTCTGTTCTTTAGGATTCGGTCCAAATAAGCGGCTGGTCCGATTAACCGGTGGTCCAATTAACCAGAATCGACTGTATTATGCATATGCACTACCAGTCAAAAGTCATTATAAGCACTGATTGTATTGCCTTCAGTTGAGCTATATTTTCTGCTTATAGGCATGGTAGTTGGCTGTTGATGTGCAGAGCAGTATGTTGTTCATCCTTTTACACTGTATTTTTTAAAAACAATGCATCTAAAACCAAAGCACTCGATCTCAAAGTTTGCTCCTACATGAAAGGAGTCTGGCTCTGTAACAATAAGCATTCCAGAAGCTTGTGACTGCTTTTGTGTTGTTTTAGGACTTTCATTTTCTTTGAATCAAAATTTTCATTCTTCTAAGTGACTTAATGTGACCATAGTCAAAAGCTCTGCCTTCTTTTCAAGGTTCCTAATGTCAATGCAGTTTTAAATGCTTGTTCACAGCCAACTGCAAAAGATTGGTACATAAGAGTATGTAGTTTGAGTAACGAATGACAGTCACTCAGTTTGCTTCTTCCCAAAATATTGTACACAACATGACTCCAGGATGCTGAACATGATACACTTTTCCAGTCATTTTCTAACCAATGTCAAAGTTCTTTAGCCCTGTTTATCTTTCTTTATTTGCTAGTTTTAGATATGGCTTTTTCTTTGAATTTCTGCCCCAAAAGCCAACATCCCGGAACCATCTTTTCTCTATTGTTGACATGCTGGGCCTGCTTGTTTTTTTCTTAATCATTCCTCTGTGCTATGCTTTTAATATATGGTAAAATGATTAGATAATTATTAACCCCACTCCTTATTTCACTGAGTTATGCAATCATTTGAGGTATATGTAAGGTCTGGCTTTGCTCACATCTCCTCACTGCTGTCTTTAACCTAACAGCTTTTCAAATTTCTCTGACTAGATTCTTTTGCTCAAGATATTCTGATTTAAGTATTGTGGTTTTGGTATTACATTCTCATTTCAATTATTTTAACACTTATTCCTTCATTGGAAATGAATGCTTTTAGTATTAAGAAAAAAAGCAATGGCTTTGTATTTAGAAGTAAACTAAGGTTTAGCAATTGTGGCTTTCAGAGGGGCACTCCAGCCGCCCAAACCCGACACAGGCAGAAACACGTTTTTCCACAAAGCACAAATTTATTATAGTGGGGAAGTGCTTCTCCCTCGCTCCCCACCTCAACATAGTTCTAAACAGTCCAAGCACCAAAAGACACAGTACTTTCTTTCCTTCTTTTTCTCATTCCATCTTCAATCCTCCATGGGCAAGCTTCATCCCTCTTCCTCCTGAGTCTGGCTCCCCGAATGAAGTGAGGCGGCTCCTTTTAAGCCACACCGTGGAGTATTCCAGGTAGCTTGTTAGGGAGGTCTGGAATTACTCCCAGATGTGGTGGAAACTCAAAGTAGGGCTCTACAGCTCCTCCTGGCAGCATCCATGGAACCCAAAATGGCTGAGCCGACAAATAGCAAGTCCCATACAGCCCTGTGGGAATCCAAGGTGCCAATGCAACCCAGGGGGGCTGCCAGGTAGCAGTTCGGGGAGATAGTGCCTTTCATAAGTCATCTCCCCCATTCTTCCATTATGGATGCATCCTGACCGGGTAAAGGTACCAACAAATATCCATCAGAAAATGCAAATTAAATGACAATTTAAAGAGGTTTAGAAGTAAGCGTTCCTACTTTTTTTGTAGTATTTTCTGGCTATAGATCTTTTCCTTCTGTTTTTTAGGGATATGCTTTTGTATAACATTTTGGATTGTATTTTGAACTTTTATTGTAAACTTTCTCTTTGTATTAGCTTGTAGATTCAACTAAATAATCTTCTGTCCTATACTAAATTCTTTAGCTCTTTTGTGTATTCAGTTAGTGTAGTTTCTTGCTCTTTGTAAAACTTGTAATTATCATTAAATACAGTCATGGCCGAAATTATCAGCACCCCTGGAATTTTCCTTGAAAATGCACCATTTCTCCCAGAAAATTGTTGCAATTACAAATGTTTTGGTATACACATGTTTATTTCCTTTATGTGCATTGGAACAACACAAAAAAAAAAAACAGATAAAGCCAAATCTGACATTTCACACAAAACTCAAAAACCGAGCTGGACAAAATTATTGGCGCCCTCTACTTAATATTTGGTTGCACATCCTTTGGAAAAAATAACTGAAATCAAGTGCTTCCTATAACCATCAACAAGCTTGTTACACCTCTCAACTGGAATTTCTGACGACTCCTTTTGCAAACTGCTCAAGGTTTCTCAGATTTGAAGGGTGCCTTCTCCCAACAGCAATTTTGAGATCTCTCCATAAGTGTTCAATCGGATTTAGATCCGGACTCATTGCTGGCCACTTCAGAACTCTCCAGCGCTTTGTCTTCAACCATTTCTGAGTGCTTTTAGAGGTATGTTTGGGGTCATTGTCCTGCTGGAACACCCATGACCTCTGACGCAGACCCAGCTTTCTGACACTGGGCCCTACATTGCACCCCAATATCTTTTGGTAGTCTTCAGATTTCATGATGCCTTGCACACAGTCAAGGCATCCAGTGCCAGAGGCAGCAAAACATCCCCGAAACATCTTAGAACCTCCACCATGATTGACTGTAGGTACTGTGTTCTTTTCTTCGTAGACCTCATTCCGTTTTCTGTAAACAGTAGAATGATGAGCTTTACCAAAAAGCTCTACCTTGGTCTCATCTGTCCACAAGACGTTCGCCCAGGAGGATTTTGGCTTCCTCAAGTACAGTTTGGCAAACTCCAGTCTGGCTTTTTTATGTTTCTGTGTCAGCAGTGGGGTCCTCCTGGCTCTCCTGCCATAGTGTTTCATTTCGTATGTATGTATGTATGTATGTATAGATGTATAGATGGATAGATGGATACTTTATTAATCCAGATGTCGACGGATAGTTCGAGCTGACACTGTTGCACCCTGAGTCTGCAGAACAGCTTGAATATGTTTTGAAGTTGATTGGGGCTGTTTATCCACCATTTGGACTATCCTTCGTTGCAGTCTTTTATCATTTTTTCTCTTCCGTCCACGTCCAGGGAGATTAGCTACAGTGCCATGTGTTGTGAACTTCTTGATTATGTTGCACACAGTGGACAAAGAAACATTAAGATCTCTGGAAATGGACTTGTAGCCTTGAGATAGTTGATATTTTTCCACAATTTTTGTTCTCAAGTCCTCAGACAATTCTCTGCTCTTCTTTCTGTTCTCCATGCTTAGTGTGGCACACTCAGACACACAACAGAAAGGTTGAGTCAACTTTTCTCCATTTTAACTGGCTTCAGGTGTGATTGCTATATTGCCAGCACCTGTTTCTTGCCACAGGTGAGTTCCAACGAGCATCATATGCTTGAAATAAAACGATTTACCCACAATTTTGAAAGGGTGCCAATAAATTTGTCTGGCCCATTTTTGGAGTTCTGTGTGACATGATGTCAGATTTGGCTTTTCTTCTCTGTATTTTTGTGTTGTTCCAATGCACATAAAGGAAATAAACATGTGTATACCAAAACATTTGTAATTGCAATAATCTTCTGGGAGAAATGGTGCATTTTCTGGGAAAATTCCAGGGGTGCCGATAATTTCGGGAATAACTGTAAGTAAGTACCTGTAAGTGTATGATTCAGACTGGTACGAAAACAGGGGTAAGATGCACTTCTCTACTGCTAGCACAGGGCTGTTGAATCTAAATAAGAAATATTGCAAATACACCTAGTTAACCTAAGATTATATTGAAACTCTCCTATAATTACTACCAATAAAAATTTGATTAGCAAATTTTGCACATTCCACTCAGACATCAAAAAAGCCACTCAGATCAAATCAGAGATCACATTCCTACTAATTCAGAGATCTGAGACAGAAACAAAGAAGAAACCTTTGTAACGGTTGAGTTAACAGAGGATAACATGAATAAATGCCTGCCACATTCAGTCTTTTTGGACTGCATATTTTAATAATGAATTTGTTATTTCCTTGTTTTAAGTTAAAAAAGACATTTTCTCCCATTTTCTCCCTTTGAATTAACCCAGCACATTTCAGGGACAACCAGATCTGGACGATTGTCCATAGTCTCATATATAGGCCATCAACCCCCAAACGTATGTAATCCTTCAGAAGAACAACATTCAAAGAATAAGTGCTTCATTTTGTTTCAAGTTCATACTCGGTGGACAATGCATACACTGGAAACTTCAGGACAGGTATAGATAGGTCAAATGAGCTTTATCTGTAGCTATTTATGTTTTCAAATCATAAATTCATTAGTGGTTACACCTCTTACTGTTTCTTCACTCAATACACATTTGCAGGCAGGTGAAGCATATAATGCCTTAAGCATAACACAAGCTCATTTAATATGTGATAAATTACAAGGGTGTAGAAGAATCTCCATAGTAAAAAAATTACTGATGAACATAAGAATAAGCTGATACATTTCAGGTATTAGAAAGTTAAAAATACAAGAAAAGAAGTTCATGTTTTGAATATGCGCACTGGTGGAATTCAAACACAGACATAGGAACAGAGAGTTTTAAACAACAGAAGTGAAAAAGCTAAATTAAAAATCTACCAAGAGTTCTATAACCAGTCTACAGAGTAGTAAGCAGGTTAGCATTAGGGCATCTTGCGTGTTGTGCAAATTGGTATGAGGCAGGCAACAATGAGAAATGTATTTAAGTTAACAGGTATAAAATGTCCATTGCATTAATTTTATTGGGGGGGGGGGGGGGCAAAACTGAACACCATATAAAACAAAACAGAATAGAGAAATTCAATATAATATACAGGAATATGCAATATGTAGTGCAAAAGTGTAATATTCAACAGACATGGTGATGAAGTTAAATAGGTTAACAGACAGTCTGAGAGCTGTTCATGACACATACTGTGATATGGGTATAAACTGCTGCATTACATATAATCTGCTAGACCACCAGGATGAAAACAGCTTATGACTTTAGTCATTAAAATTCTCTGTTATGGTACAGACTTTATTACATCAACTCTTGGTGATGGTGTGGAGATCTGTAGTGCAGAGACTAGTTAGGATTCTCCATGTCATGTAGCAAAATCTACTTACATGTCCTTGGACACCTCAAAATGTGTGAATTTCAACTTGGGGATCAATAAAGTAGTAACAATCAATCATAAGGAACCTTTTCAATACATCATGTTATCATACTGCAATATTTCTTGTGTTCAACGTGGCCAGAATATGCTAAATATCCCCGAAACCCTGAATTAGATTAAGCAGCATGCAAAATGTTATGTTATATAGTGCCTTTTTAATCTGTCTATTCATTTTTCTAACTAAAGATTCTCCATATCTTTGTAAAGGAGTTCCTGTACCTTTAATGTTTTTCTCATTTGGTTACCATGAACCTTATTCTTGTGCATATGGCAAAGGTTCTCATGATGGTGTGTTTAGTGAATGATGATAAATAAAACAAATACTAGTAGAATGAAATACAGTATCTCCTTAGTGGTTGCTTAACTATGAACTTTAACTCAGAAAGCAACTACACTAATTGACAAGATTTTTCTTATTATTATATGTATGATGTATTACCTATATGTCATGTATTTTCAAATTAAATTAAGCGAGTGACAAAATGCCACGGTTTACAGGCTTAATTTCAGAATGGACTTTTTTAAAAATATCTGACTAGGTGCTGCTAACCTTCATAAACCAAAACACTTTCTCAAACAAAAAAGAATCTCAAAGTGATTTCCTGATGGCATGGCCTTTTCTGTATGCAGGGGCCTTGAACTATGTGAGGCAGTTTATCTTGCTTGTCACTGGTGCAATGCTAAAGTGGCTGCTGTTTGCGAGTACTGGGGCCAAAAGCCACTACTGTCCTTAGTCCCTTTCATCATAGTAATGACACTGCAGTGTCAGCACAGATCACATATGGCAGGTGCCCAGCTTCTTGGGGCTTCACTGCTGCCAGCTCTCCCTGCTGTCTCAGCACTTTGTCATTTGACAAAGACAAAGACACTCAGATTTACATGGCTGTGTTGCATCCTAATGAGAAGACTGCATCAATACAAAGGCAAAATTGTTCAGGTTGACTGTTTATCACAGTGTCATACCTCACTGTATACAAGACACTTATTCAAGGCTTAAATTAACTCAGAGAAGAGGATTTAATGCACACAGCCACTGCTTCCCTTCCATGAGAAAATTTTTAAGAAAGTGTGATGGACTCAAACAGAAGTTCCCTCTTAGTCCCTTCCTCCAGAGGACTCTGTGATGCTCTGGAAGTCCGCTTGAACTTGAGACCTACTTTAATCCTATTTGCCAGACTATCTGCTTAATCATTTAATCTGCAGGTCTCCTCATATTCCCAGTTTTGGTGAACATGGAAGAAAAGGAGAAAGACTGACCTGTGAAAGACTGGATCAGTGTTTATACTAACACAAGGGGGCTCCGCCCCCTGCTCGCTTCGCTCGCCTACCCCCGGCGTTTTGAACCCGTGCCCGGCGGGCAGCCGTAGGTTGCTTTTGTATTGGCCTCTCTTTCAACCTCATGTAGCATTTTTATAGACTTAGCTAATGGGTGATTGTTTATGACCTTAGTGACATTTCTCATTATAAGCTCCGTGCATTGTTTGTTTTCAGGAAGCTTCATTCGTTGATAGATTGCGTCATCTGGATCTAAGATGTATATTTCTGCAAATTTGCGTTTGTGATTTGTTTCAGGGTGCACTGTTCCAATGCGATGTAATATTTGTCCACATACGCAAAAGCAGTATGGGCCATTGCCAGCTGGTGGCCTGATATTTACTCCGGTAGATGCAAAAGCAAATGAACCACTGTAGGATCTAATGCAGTTCATAAAGTTTTTACTTTCAGGTACATCGTTAGAAGCTTCCATAGATATTCAGGATATTCATGTAAAGGAGGCAGTCTAACTTGACCCTTTTGACAACAACGTGTAAACTCATTAGTTGTATTGCCAGTTGTTCCTTCAGGGAAGTTAAGTGAATGACAATGATTGGAGCCGAGACAGTTTTTCTTCCGCGATTTCAGAAGCGCATTGTAGGCGCCTACGTTTATTTTATTTTTTTTCATGCGGGCTAGTCTTTGTGGTCCCGTTACTCGAGCCGTATCGTTTTGCACCCGTGATCGTGAATGCATGACTTGTCTGTTCTTTATCGTTAGTAATATGGGTAAGTAATAAGGAGGATCGCACTTACTGTTAATAGGGAGCGTTCTCTGTGGTTGTACAGTTAATAGTGCATCATTGTAATGAGATTCACCCACGCTGTATAGTTTGTACGTGTTCAGATGACGTATGTTTAAAACAGAGCGGTCGTTTCTTCTTATTATTACCCATCAGGTGTTGCGCCTGTGTTATCTGTGGTTGTCCTGTTAATATTGCATAACTGTAATGTGATTCCAATATGTAGTGTAGTCCGGTTTCTTGTTGTTAATGTATGATGTCTGGTGCCCGCGTGCGGTTTTTTAGAAGTGCGTGGATTATGCTGTGTAGTGTGTATGTTGATTTCAGATGCGCGTTGTAGGCGAATGCTCCTATCGTAGTATCTGCCGTTTTCTGTACCACAATTCGCTTTCCGTAATATCTCGGGGTTGATGTGTGACCCTTGGTGGACTCCGTAGTCTGTCCCGTGTTACTCTGGTGCGGGGGGGTGACTCCTCTTTTTCCGTACCATCTCGAGCTTGATTTGTGAACCTTTGTGGACTTCATAGTATGTCCCGTTTCACTGTGGGGTGGGGATAATGTGATTCAAATATGTTGTTTTGTTCGTATTTGTGGGGTTTCTGTATGATGTCGGGTGTTTGCTTGCGGTTGCTCTTTCGTTTTTGAGTGTTAATCTCGGGCTTGATGGGTGACCCTTTGTGGACTCCGTAGTCTGTCCTGTTTCACTCGGGGGCGTGGGTCTGACTCCTCTTTTTTGTGTGCTATGGGCGCGTTGCCTCATTTCTTATTTATGTTAGTGTGTATACTCCGTAGTTTGTCCCGTTTCACTCGGGGGCCTGGGTCGGACTCCTCTTTTTTGTGTGCTATGGGCTTTGTGTGGCGCCTGCGTCTGACTCCTCTTTTTTGTGTGCTATGGGCGCGTTGCCTCATTTCTTATTTCTGTTAGTGGAGGGGGGCTTTGTGTGGCGCCTGCGCACCATGTCTCCTGTGATTTCTGTTAGTTGGAGGGGGGCTTTGTGTGGCGCCTGCGCACTATGTCTTTTGCGTCCACGGGCAGGTCCCTGCGTCCATATCCGGTTTACCATTCTCATTTAGTAATATGGATTACTCTCTAAAATGCCAGTCCCTTGCAATTAGGAATTGAAGTACCAGTGAAGAAGTGAAAAAGTGGCACGTTTGTTGATACTGCTACCTCATAACTCCTAAGGACCAAGGTTCAAATCTTGTCCTAGTCACTACTTCCCATTTGTGTGGGCTTTATCCAAGTACTCCAGTTTCGTCTTACATCTCAAACATGTACAACGAAGATTAATTCAAGATTTTACAAATGGCCTAGTATGAATAACTGTGCTTTTTGACAATCCTGTCTCTGATTTAGGAATGGGTTTTTACCTTGCACTAGAGGTTTTTGAGATTGGCTGGTTAGAATGTTAGGATTGGGGTCACTAGATGTACCTAATTTAAAATTTATACTTCGGTATAAAAGGAACAGGCTGCTGCACTATTACTTGTTAGCTCAAGCCATACTTGAGAAGAACTAGGATATGCAACATATAAAAATTACAGACATGGGTTAAATGCTTAGCCTTAAAGCACATGGAAGGAACAGAAACCATTTAAGATCTGATAACAATCAGCAGATGGACAGCACTGAACATTGAGGCGAGTTGTATAACCAATTCTCTGCTACCCACAGTTCCCCCAGGCCAATTAAACCAGGGCCAGAAGCCTCAGGAGGCAGTCGCCCTGACCTAATAACAGATTCCTCAACATGTTCATTTACCAATCACAACAGAGATTAGAAGATCTCCAGCTGGCAGAAACTACAATGGTAACCATAGCAACCTCAGAAATAACACAAAGTTCTTAAGAATCCTGCCCTCCAGTTAAAGCTGGGCATCCCTCTCTTCGAGTGAAAACAATTGTATGCTGCTGGACTTGGATGGGCACTGAGCAGATAGACTGAGCCGCTACTAGGTGATACTTCATGGGCAACAGTCATTTCAAATGTGGGTGTTATTTCAGGAGAGAATTGTCAATTAGTTCCTACTGGTGAATTCTCAAAAGGAGGATGAACATTGATACTGTGGGAATAAAAATAGAAGGAAGCAATTCTCGCAGTAGCAATTGAAATTTCAACAACAGAAACAAGCAATAACATACAGAGAATTCCTATCATCGAAAATAAAATTCACATTAATATTCTTACTACAGAAGAGAAAATCATATAGGCTTCTAAGAGCAGGCCATAAAACTCAATTGGAGGAGACCTTAGTATGGGAAAAAAAACATGTCTTTTTGAAACTCTAGATTTAGTACAAAGAATTCAAAGAAGCACTTTATACCTTTCTGCATATTACAGTACTTTCCAAGTGTTTGCCCAGTTTTGTATATTGCCCAGGTCTTTTTGAAGGTTTTTGCTGTCTCCCCAATATCTTGTATACTTTCTGTTTCATAGTCATTTGCAAACTTGACAAATTTATAGAATTACTGTATATCAGAATCAGTGTTGTTAATATAATAACATTAGCCCACATCACACTACATAAAAGTGACACACTTCAAGGTGAAAAATACAACAGGAAGAGAAAAATGACACCACAATAAAAAATGAGATAAATTTTGCAAATATAGGCTAGTACAATTCCATGTGTTTCAAAGTGAAGTTAACATATTCATATTAAGGGGAAAAATTAATGGAGTTCCACTACTATCAGCTGGAATAGACTTGAATGTTTGGAGTCCATGTGATCAAATGAAAAAGAAGGTTAAAACTGATAACAGGAAAGGAAACGTACAAGGAAAAAAGTATAATAAGTATTGGCTCCTACTAAGAAGTGTTACTGTACAACTATTGAAATTTGGCTGCAAACTAGATAATTAAATTCTAATTTATTAAATACTGAATGTGTACTGTGCACAATGAAGTATATCTTGAATAAGTTCCCAGAAAAAAAAAGGCTAAAAAAACTAAATCAGTATGTGTTTACTCAATAAATCGCTGTTTATCTTTGTGATGTTTTATTAAGACTTTAGATAATATTGCTCCCTCATTCCAGGTTCAAATGCTCATTCAGACACTGCTGGCGTGCAGTTTGTATGTTCCTCTGTTTCTATGTGGGTTTCATGAAGTTATTCTGTTCTTCCACCCATATGACATGTTTGTGATGTTAATAGGTAAATCTCAACTTAATTCTCATCTCTCATATAACCCAAGTGAGTGTGCCATGCAATGGATTGGCATTCTTTGTAGGACTGGTTCCTTCTTTGACCCTGAACTGGAATTAGCAGGTTTGGAAAATGAATATAAAGAGGGGCTGCATTGCAGCACAGCTCTTGCTACATGGCTCTAAGAGGCCTAGAAGTTGTACGTCTGTGAAGCAGATCAGAGCACTGATGGATCTGTAATAAAAAGGAAATTACCAATAACCAAGTTTACTGTAATGTGTGGGAGGTTATTCTAATTATGTGGGAAATATAAACTCAATATTTAGAAGTGACAGTTTTGCAACTGCTAATACACTTGAAAACATACACTCTAAAACGTCTGCTCATTACCTATTACTTGGTACCATTTATTTTTAAAAGACTAGGGGGCTTTAACCCATGCCAGCACCCATGCCAGTGCTATGCACCGTTGTGAAAAGGGGGGCTGAACGCACCCCAAGGAGACGTGGTCGCACTTCTGAAACAGTGATACACTGGGAAACAAGTAACAGTTGTTTTTTATACCTCCTCTTTGCTCGATAAGCTGCTGGCTTGCTGCTGATGCTGTGCCACGTGATCTGCATTTAATGCAGCGCTTCAAATGTTTAAAAGCCTGTACAGCAGCAGTCCTTTTGTCTCACTGCCTTGTCTCTCTTCTCCCCGAGACATCCTCAAACACTATTCAATCTCTTTTCGCTGTTCTGTTATTTCACCGAGTAATATTTTACATTTGTTTGCGCTAATGTGATCTTTACTATCATTTTTTTCCGACTTTCGGATTTTTCTACTTCCATCATCTCTAACCTGCTCTGCATGTGTATTGCGTCAATGTTTTTGAATTCTTTACAATGTTCTACATTGTCTTTTTCCAGCCCTGGGCATGGTTAAATCTCCCAGAATTTGCACATAGACTATTTTTGTTCTTTTTTTGCATTCTTTTCTCTCCAACGCTTTGTGGTCTCTTTTCGACGCACTGCTCTTTCTTCTTTGCTTAGTCATTGATGTGTCATCTAGAACGTATAAAATTTTAAGAGCTGAGAGCACAGGAAGTGTGCCTGCCAAAAGCATTCCAACAACTGATAGGTTAGATGACTGTGATCTTGTTTGAAAATGGTTGTAAGTAGGACATGACTTGCAAAAGTCACCGTCTCATGGGACTTGATTCCAAAGGTTGTAAGTATGACAGGACTTGACCATCTCGTGGGACGTGAAAGTGTATCTGTCTCTCTTCAAAAGATCACCTCTCGTTGCAGGAAAAAAAAAGTCTTGTCTCGTCCCAAGATTTTTATTTTTTTTTTATAATAGAGAGATAAATGACCTCAATCAGGTACATCCATTTGGGCTACTACTAATAATATGTAACCCATTACATTCTACCACAAGTTGTCTGTGACTATACCAGTTCCTCGCCTGGTTAGACTGGGTGAGAAGGCTGAGTGGACACCCTGCAAAACTACAAAAACAAGACTTAAAAAGGGGTGGAGACCACCAGTTAGAGCCAACATTCATCCAAACCTGCTGTCTTGAAGCAAATACTTCCTATGTGGCAATGACTAGAACCATCATTATTTGCTGTAGCTGGGGCAAGAAAGGGCGTGTGGCTATAAAACCCTGTGAAATTATGAGATGTTCACAAACCGATCCAACAGGAACCGATTGCTCCCTATAAGCAATGTACACTGGGACCTCTCCAAATGGTATAATAAATGCATTACAAATATTGCAGACAATGGCTTCAGCTAAAGAAGTTAGTGGGAAGAAAGTAAGCTGACAATTGGCACTTGGAGTATGAACTCATTGACTGGCAAAGGATGAAAAATTGAGGACATCATGTGCCAAGACCAATGGTAAAAGGAAAATAGGCATCTTATCTCTTCTACAGAAACCAGATAGGCAGGTCAGTCTACAAAGGAGTTGAGAAATGGATATACATTGATTTACTGTGGAGAGTAAAACTAAAGAAATTAAGTGTGGTACAGCAGAGTTCTTGGCAATGCCAGATTTTTTAAATAATTAAAAACCGTGCTGCTCAGACACCGTGGGTGCATGTGCCCATGTGGTCTTAGATTGTTTAATCAGGTGACTGGGGCTGATTGTGCTTAGTGCTCGATTATTTCCAATTGTCTTATTGACTTCCCATGTGTCTTAATTGTGACACTGCACCCACTGATAGATAAAAGAGGAGCCTAGACAGGAAACACAGAAGAACAAGAAAGATATCCGAGAAAAGGAGGTTAAAGTGGAAGATGGAAATAAGGCAGGATTAAGAGTAGATTCAGGCGGGGAAGTGAGCCTCTGAAAAAGGAGCATGGGGTCGACATTCAATGGGGATTAAGAGGGTCACTCCTGCTGAGCAGACCATTAGAAGAGGTGACCAGTGCTCAAAGTGTGCTCCTGCCTTAAGGCAGTCCAGTGACGGTAAGCGGGAGACTGAGTGAAGCTCAGCGTGGCATCCCACAGATGCCGAGGGACTGACAGGTGGGGACCCAAGCCTGGATTTGAATTGGTTGACTGTGCCTGTCAGGAGGACATCTCCTCTGGCAGAAAGACCTCTCCCTTTTAATTAAAGGACTAGCAAAATACCCGCGCTTCGCAGCGGAGAAGTAGTGTGTTAAAGAGGTTATGTAAACATATATATACATATCTATATATACATATATATATATATATATATATATATATATATATATATATATATATACACACACATATATATATATATATATACATATATACACACACATATATATATATATACATATATACACACACATATATATATATACATATATACACACACATATATATATATACATATATACACACACACACACATATATAAATATATATATATATATATATATATATATATATATATATACAGTGGAACCTCGGTTCACGAACGTCTCGGCACACGTACAACTCGGTTTACGACCAAAAAGTTCGCCAAACTTTTGCCTCGGTTCACGACCAAACACTCGGTATACGAACAAGCCAGGTTCCCTTTCGGTTTGTTGATGTTCATTCTCTCCCTGTGC